>NC_134537.1:101633585-101821085 GCF_050624435.1 Tenrec ecaudatus
AAAGTGTGCACCTGTGTTGCTATGTGTGTATTGTACTTTCTGCTGTTAGGTCCATGTGAACTTTCCCACTTACATGGAAAAAGCTTACCATATAGTAGTGTATGCTTCGATTCATAGGTAGCAGCATTCAGCTTCATGTATCACACATCTCGTGAGTGTTGTAGTGTTATCTTTGTTTATTTTTAGTTTTATTTTTTGAGAACATTACTGGGAAATATATCGTGGCTCCCCAACACAACAAAACATGTGCTCGTGAAAGCAACAGCAGGAGGCAAAAGAGCAGTATCGATTTGGAAGTGCAACGAAAGGTCGGCAAACCAAACGAAGGGGGAATCAGGAATGCTCCTGCTCATGGTTTAGGTGTACTGTCCAAATCACCAAGGTCTTCCCTCGCAGAGTGCACTGAGGGGCTAGGGGGCACGTGCCTGTTGCCAGCAAATGTTCATAGCGCAACTTCTCGACAAATCCTCAACTCCCAGGATGGGCGATCGTTATTCAGTCAAGCTATAAGCATCGCTCAGTTCATGGATGGATTGTGATAAGAGTTGTATGAACCCCCAGTAAAATGATTAAAACAAAATAAACCCAAACCAAAAACATTGCTCAGTTCTTGGTGGGGCTGGCAATTTTTTGTTCTCTGAGCAAGCTCTTGGTATTGGTCTTATTTTTTTATTTCTCCTCTGACTCACTCTCTTTTCAACCTCGGGTCCTTCTGGGGGTTCTACCCTATCCGCCAGGTTGGAGAGCCTGACAAGGCCCATAAACTCACAAAGACTCCCTGAAAGAGCAGCGTCCTTTAAGCCACATCCCCTCCCCACAGAGCAGAGGGAACACTCGCATTGCAACAGTCCATTAACCAACGCAATGACTTAGGAGAAATATGTCTTAACCATCAGGGGACTCACTTCTCTTTCTTTGTCACCTCCAGGATCCTTGGTGGTCCCGTGGTGATGCAGTGGGTTTCGATCTTCACTGTCACCAGTTCGAATTGGCCAGCAGCTCCACAGGAGCGGTTTACTCCTGCTAACAGTTCCAGTCTCGGAAACCCACAGGGGGGCTTGCTATGAGTCAGCATTGACTTGATGGCAGTGAGTTTAGTTCGGTTTGGGCATTCTTGAAGGGTCATAGATGGATCAGATGGTTTCTACTCAGTCACCTACTGACAGGTTGGGTCTTCCCCCATCCCCTACACACACACACACACACACACACACACACACACACACACACACACACACGACACCCCAGAAGAAAGGCCTGCTGACTTGCATTGTGCAGACCACAGCCAAGAAAACCCTCTGAGGCAGTTCCTGAGTTCGAATCGATGCCGCGGCCATGAATATTTTGTGAGCAACTCAGTTTACTGAGGGATGAAAACTTAGCTATCCCAAATTACTGAACTAAAAGTGATGGGGTGGGAACTCAAACTCAGGTACCAAAAGGACCATCGATATAATTTTTTGTAGTGTTTCAGCTGAGATGTATTATTCTGATTATTACCATCATTATTTAATGTAATTATATCAGCCTATTAAGTTAATGATTACTTCCTGCAGCCCAGGGGCACGAAGGGGAAGTGAACTTCTGGTGATGTGGGGAGGGTTGACTCACTGGAGGAAAGGGGAGACAAAACAAAAACAAAAATGAGGGAAGACATTCCGGGAGAGCTGGGTAAGGGTGGGAGAGTGCAAGAGGGAAGAGCTGAGTTTAGGGATCATGTGAGGCTCATTGCTGAAGGATTCCTGGGTCGGCTTGCTGTGTCGGCTCTGAGCGTCTCTGGGCAGCCATCAGATATACCACTGGTGATTTTAATCAACAGACCAATGAACCGATATTTACTTGGGGATTTAGAGGCTGATGTCGAGGATTCACTCGGCACTGGGGTAATTTTCCACGGCCCCCTTATCCCTGATCACCAGCTCCTGGGTGTGCAGTTGAAGATGGATGGGTGATATCCCTGCAGAGTTCAAGCACTGGGTGGCATTCGCTGCTTTCTCGTCTTGACGCAGAGGGGAGGGAAGGTGGCACAGTGGGATGGAACCATCTCTCTCTGATGACTCAACTTCTCCAATGGAGTGTGTCAGTCTGGAATGACACCAATTCCTTGGCATGATTCAGGAGTCGCATGGGGTGTGGACCACACTGGGTGACTCTATCGGGGTGGGGGGAGTGATACCAAAATGACCGTCTATATAATTTTTTTGTAGTGTTTCAGCTGAGATGTATTATTTTTTATACAAAAATTTCTGTAGGTATTTATAAGAGCAACCACAACAAAATATTTTTATAGTCCCAACTTGTGTGTATTAATATACGTACAAGGCTTAGGACCCTATGCAAATTACTTTTTGAAGGTCAGAACTGTCATGATTACCCAACTCCAAGGATACTTTGAATCATGAAGTGGACACACTGTTTTCATGGTGCCGGTGTTTTTATAGTCCCTGACTTGGTCAAGTTTTGGGGTGTTTTAGCTACAATGCTGTGGTAAGTAGTATTTGTGAACCTATAGCAATGACTTTTTTTTAAGCCTTTAAGAAGAAGAAAAATTAAAAAGAAAGGCTTTCACTTAATTACTAATAATGTTGTAGTTAATCATGTTGAAATTCAATGTAGAAAGATTTGACCAAACATTTTGGTGGTGCATATTCATCCAATCTAAGCCATATTGCACTTAAGCATTTACATCTGTTTATCACAGGTAGCTCTATGATGATAGTTCCTCGGGGTTCTGTATGATCTGGTACAAGAGTAGGTCCCTGGGTAAAGGTGACTCCATGAGTTACCACCCCTAATGACACCACAGCTCTGGCTCCTTGTATAGATTTCCAACCTGGTCATTCAAGAGTGTGTTTACATTCTTGACTCTCATAAACCTTCACCATGGCTCTGCATGATTGGTTTCAGCAACACCTTCATTTTATACAGGAGAAAATGAAGAAAGACTCAAGGATGATATGTAACCTGCCCAACATCCTGAAATCAAGTTTGAATCTAAGCCTTCCAATGTCAACTCCTCGAATGGAGGATCAACTTGAGATGGGAATTGCCTGCGAAGTCTTGTACTGGTTACCTTGAAGCCTGGGGCTCTACGCTCCGTGAGTCCGGGGTTAAGTTGCAGCTTTTGGTCTTATCCTATCTGTGGAGGACTACTTTGCAACAGGTGTAACACAGTGATCTGTGGAAGTATTATTAAAAACGTTTGGAGTAACACTCCCTTCCCTAAACCCAAACTCATTGTCACCAATTCAATTCCAACTCATGGTGATGTTACAGGTCAAAGTAGAACTTCTCTATCGGGCTTCTGAGACTGTAAACCTTTACATAGACGGTCAATCCTTATGGGGACAGGTAGCCCACCTTTCTGCTGTGGAGCAGCTGGTGGGATTCAATTGCTGCTCTTAACACCAGCAGCCCAGCAATGAACTCACCACACCGCCCAGGCTCCTTTGAAGTCCTGCAGAGTCTCTAAAATAGAGCTTCATTAGTAAAGAATGCTTAACTGGAGCGGGCTTTAATTAACTACCTACAAGGGATCAAATGGACAGCGCAGACCGGAACTGTAGGGGGCAGAGAGCGGATGTTAATAAAGGAGGAACAATTCAGCCAAGGGGGTGGGGACTTGGAGAATGTCACCAGTGTCACTGAATTGTACTTGGAGAATGTGTTGAATCGGCATATTTTGTGCTGCACACATTCTTAACCAATCACTATAAATAAGTAAGTAAAATAAATAAGCCAGAAAGCAAATGAAATAATTTTAAAAATTCCCCTGTTCTCCCCCTCCCCCCTTCAGGGGTCACCACACTTGCTCTTGGTAGCTACCATCCATGCCCAATGAGACTGGGTCTGTAGGGTTGTCAGGGGGCCATGGTGAACCGTTTGGTGTGTGTCTTGCAAGCAATGTGGGTGCTGTGTTTGTGGGTGCGCTCTGTGTAGTATGTTTAAGCAGTGGCTCGGTCACACTGTACCTAGACTAGTACCACTTAGCTCTGTCAGCCCAGAGCTTTCTATTTCACAGACTTGCATCTATTTTAGTACCCACATGTGTCCCACAGTCATGTAGATGCATGCATACACTTCACAGATGAGCCAGTTTATTTAATCAGCTGCCTGCTAATGGGGAACGAGATTGATTCCAAATTTCTCTATTAAAAACAGTGTTTCAATAAGATTCCTTGTACAGCTAGATAAATTCATATAAATGAGATTCCGGGCACCTAGGATTGGTGCTTTTGAAATTTTGATTGCTTTCCCACACGGCCCTCCCAAAGAGGCCGTCCTCCTTAACACCGTCCCTCTAGACATGGTTCAGGACATGCTGAGGAAATTGGCTCTGGCAGCTTATTCAATTATTGGTATGGTTCCACTTGCCACGCTCCTCGGGTGACTCCATCGCTTTCTGGTGGGCGGGGTCGAAAGCCCAGCTCTGCTCTGGCCGGTTGGAGGACTGGGTAGTTTGCTTGACTTCTCAGAGGCAGGGTTCTTCTCGCGAAGGTAGCAGTAATCTTAAAGTTAGTAAAGCCAAACCAAACTCTCTGCCATTGAGTCAGTCCTGACCCATAACGCCCCCCCACGGGGCAGCGTAGAACTGTCTCTGTGAGTTTCCCTGACTGTAACTGTTTACGGGAGTAACCACCTCTTTCTCTGGGGCAGCTGCTGGTGGTTCCAAACTTCGGACCTTGCTATCCAAGCCCAACGTGAAACCATTATGCCACCAGGATGCGTTAAAGTTAGTCAGGAATATTGAAAGCCCCTTGCGGGGTGCGTGGCGCAGAGCAATTGCTCATCCTCCTCGGCAGGAGTGCGGGGCTCCCTAATTGGAGACCAATGCACGACCCGTCAAAGGACTCAGAGGAGGCACTGAGGCACGGGCTGTTAGTGGCCTGTCTGGGTCTGTACTGGCCGAAAAAAGGATTCTTAGTGTGGTCAGTTGGCAGACTGTCCAGGGCAGACACTCTGCTTTTGATTTCTTTGCATTCTCCTAAGCACTGAGCCCAGAGCCTGGGATGTCGGTGGGGCAGCCAGGTGGGGCACGTGAAGGGCCAGCGGGAGACCCTGGAGAGGAAGAACTAGATCTTTTAGAATCTACAGGCCTGAGGAGACAAATTACACTTCTCAATTTTTCCTATTTAAAGAGTTTCAGAAAGAATTCTCAATGGGAGTTGGAGGGTGAGAAGTTAAAAAGAAAAAAATAAAGGAAAGAAAAGAAAAACAAACCACCAGACACCAAATCTCTTTTTAGAAACTGCCTTTGAGACTAGGTTGTGAAGCTGGGAGGCAGGACGCTGGGCGCTGTTTGGGAAGATCTGTCTGGTAATTTACATCGAGAGAGAGAGAGAGAGAGAGAGAGAGAGAGAGAGAGAGAGAGAGAGAGAGAGAGAGAGAGAGAGAGAGAGAGAGAGAGAGAGAATAAGAATACGAATGTGTTTGGGGTGGGCAGGAGTAGTTGACCTGGAGGTGATATTTTGGGCCCCTCCCTCTATCACACCCCCACTGGGTCTGGTGCAGGGCAAGGCCACAGACTGTCGTCTCCCAGTGACTTTGGGCCTGCCTCTGGTCTCTGGGGCACACTGCCCACTCATCTGGTCTTTACGCGCTCTATTTTTGGAAAGGCCTTGTCCTTCCTTCCCCCCAGCATCCTCTCCCTACCCTGCCTGCTCACTGCAGAGACAGCTGCAGGTGTCAAGAACTCTATCTGTGAGGCTTAATCCCTGAAGTCCAAGGCTGTCAGGACCCAGGGGTTGGGGGCTGTGGAAAGAGCAGTGTTATGCCATGACACACAGGAGCAAGTTCAAGAATGGGGTCAAGAGACTCAAGAGATCATCTGGGTTTTACCCCTGCTTTCTCTCTCTATCATATCTCTGTAGGCCTCGGCCTTCCCATCTGTTAAATGCAGTTATGTCTGCCCTTGACCTGGTCATGAGGGCGCTACACAGAGGATAGCTCAGTTGCTGCTAAAGCAAGAGAAATCCCAGGAAGGAAATCCTTGTGTCAGTAATTCAAGGTGGTGGTGTTGCTTTCTGGTCCCTCATGGGTCCTCTGGGATCAGAAATATGTGTCGGAACTAATAATATTTCACACAGAGTTTGGGGCCTCCTGGCTGCCACAGCTTAGCTTATTCACAGAGGGTGAACTTTGAATTCCTTGTCTGCCCCTTACTAGACTGCCTGAGTTTGAGTAAGTTATTTAATCTCTCTGGACCAGAGTTTGTTCATGTATAAAACGTGGATAACAGCAGAACCTCATTAGTTTGTAGGCAAATTCAGCATCAACATTAGTATTGTAGTCTTGAACTACCCGTGAAAATTCCAGATCAAGTTAGATGAACCTCACTTGGCCTCCAACTTAGGCGACAGGTTCTGTGGAAACCCCTCTGTCCAGAGTGTCCAGGAAAGGAAAGAGATTGGTGGGTGGCAGCTGGGTTTTCCCAAGCTGTCGCCGTCTGTTTCAGCCCATTGCCCTCTATTCTGTCTCATTAGTACCATTCAGCAGGCATCCACTGAACACTTAGTGGACCAACCAATCAAACAAACACAGAAACTCACTGCACCGAGTCAATCTGACTCATAACGACCCCATGGGCCAGGGTAGAACTGCCTCTGTGAGTTTCCGAGAACAGAAAGTCTCCTCTTTCTCCCCAGCAGTGGTAGGTGGTTGAGTTGAGCAGCCGGTGGTTTTGAATTTCTGACCTGGTGGTTAGCAGGCCAGCCTGTCACGGTGACACCCCCCCCCCCCAGGGTCCCTACTTCGTGTACAGAGTCAGAGCATGCAATGCCTCCCTCTGCCTCAGACCGCATCCTAGAGCACCGGAGGACAGGGGTAGAAAGGGCAAATTAGAACCCAACCCCTGCTGAAGATCCCCGAAGGCAGGAGAGAGAACTTCTTGGCCCTAGCTTCGAATGCAGGCCCTCTCTGGGCATAAACCTAAGACTCGGGTCCAGAGTGGAAAGTAGAGCCTGGTTGCTAGGCAACCAATTCATGTTGGGTTGGCTCTGAGATGAAAGTAAGGACATAGATTCCACTCTCGGACTGTTGGGCGTCACTCACGCTTCAGACACTGGAGAGACAGGAGGTTAATGGTTCCCTTTTGCAAATTGGTCTTGGTAGGAACCTCACCCCCATTTGGAAAAAGATATAAGATTATGCATGTGCTATTCACACACACACACACACACACACACACACACACGAGAAAATTGGCCAATTTTCTAAGCAGGTCCTATCTGTAGATCTGCTGTGAAGAAGTGAGGACCCCCGTGGCTTGGATGTTGGTGTCAGCACTATCAAGTGTTGATTGAATTTTGGTCCCAGCAGTAAAAAGCATGTGTGAAATTCAAATACAGAATTGCAAACCCTTGAGCACTTCCTGAGAGTCTCAATGGCTTTAATAAGGGAAGGGCATCTCTTTGATGGCAAATGATAATCCTTCACAGTGCAAGCATAAATTGGATTATAATTAATGAATTGGATATACGTTCTTCCTCGCCATGGCTGGGAGCTGGCATTTGGTTCCTTTTTATCTACATCTCTGTAACATTGCATTCCCCCTTTACGAGAGGGGGTGTTGCCACATGCAAATGAAAGGTTACATATTTGTAAGCGTAGCAATTCCTTTGGAATGGATCATTTCAGTTACTTTCTCTCCTCATCTTCTCCCCTCTTTACCTGCTCCACTCCTTCCTGTCTTGCTCCCTTCCGACCCCCCACCCCCACCCCCTAGTCCCAATTCTGCAAGTTCTGACACCGGGTGGTTTTCTAGAGCTGCTTAAATGCTCCAAATGCCAGAGACCTAGGCACGTAGAAAGTGGAGAGTTATAAAGATCAACTAGGACGTCCTTGGGGCCCTGAGCTTTACAGGAAGATCTGACCACATGAACTTGGTCCCTGGGCCTTAAAGGAAGCCGAAGCCTGCTGGAGGAGGTCTATGGACCTGGCGCCATGCATTGCATTGTGGGATTACGTGGAGGGCTGGGGCTGAGACCGTGTGGTTCTCATGGACTCTCAGCCTCGCTAGTGCCTAGAGGAAGGCCCGGGAAAGGAGGCTGCAGGAGTTGGCTAAGAAACCTGACTGTGATTAAACTCAAATGCCAACCCAACCAAGAAGCCAACCCCTACACCCCTCCCTGTCATCAAGCGGCTTCTGACCCGGTGTCTCTAGAGGAGAGGAGAACTGGCCCCCTGGGGTTTCGGAGGCTGTAAATCTTTAAGCAGAGAAAGTCCCATTTTCTCCCACGAGTGGCTGCTGGGTTCACACGGCTGACGTTGTGGTTAGCAGTCCGAAGAGTAACCCACTAGGCCACCAGGGCTGCTTAGGACTCAAACAGGCTGGTCAAGTTTCTGCAGCAAAGCAGGCCTCTGTTTGCCGTTTTCCTGTACATCCCAAAGGGCAAATCCTCCGGGTGATTCCCCGACTCCTAGAGGACAGATTCTCTCTGGGCTGCTCTTACCATCTAAGGGCTTTTAGGGATCACTAGCTTGGGAGAGAGAAGAGACAGGGAGTGGACTCCCGGTCCCCTCTGGCTGGCAGCGGCTCCAGGCCAGTCCTTGTGCTCTCCTTGGGCTGAGCGAATTGCTCACTTGCTCGCTGCGTGGGGTGTGTGACAGGCTGGGAAGAAGCAGACTGCGGAGGCGGGCGCCAGCAGGGAGAGGAGAGGACAGGATGGCGCGCGAGGGCTGCGTCTGGCGGCTGTGACAGCATCTTACCTGCCTGCCTGTCGGCCTTGGCCCAGGCAATGCCGCTCCCGCCTGCCCGCCGGCTTCTCCGCGCCCTGACAGGCTGCCTGTTAATTGGGGAGGCGCGCAGGGAAATCACAGGGGAGGTTTGCTGGGGCTCCGGGCTCTGAGCTTGGTGTGCGATGCACTCACACCCTTAATCAGAGAAAGGTCTGTGCGGAGCTGGCCTGTCACCGGGCCTCCAGGCAGGCAGAGGACAGGGAAGGAGGGCTTGGTGGTGGCCTTCCTTGTTTGGAGTGTTTGCGCCCCTCCCTCCAGGCAGGCAAGCAAGGATGGGCTTGAGCAGCCCTGTAACTGGGCTTTGGAAGGTGACCTGTGGTCAGAGGCGGTGAAAGTGGGGCCCTGCCGGCCTGAAGAGAGCAGCTCTCAGTACAGGCATCTTCCGCCAAGAAGAGGGGCTTTAACCCTTTCAGAGTCCTCCCTGCTCCGGGGACAGCTCACAAGGATGGAGGATGGAGGATGGAGGATGGAGTCATGGAGTCCGTGTCCACAGCCTGAGGGCCCAGTTGCCAGCTCCCTGGGCGGGCTAGACTCCACATGGGGGATGGTGAGCCGCAGCACCAGGTTGACCAGCTGGAGGAAGGCCCTGCGAAGCTGCCCTTTGTCCAGATGGCATGGCTCTAGCAGAAACAGGAGACGTGTGGGACAATAAGCTTGGGTAGAGGGCTCCTTTAGGATGTCTTCCCCATCCCCCCACAGCCTTCTGATGGGCCTCCAAGAACCCAAGGGATTTCCTGAGGTCACTCTGCTACTTAGTGGGAGCATTGGTTGGACTTCCAAGCTTCCTCTTGAGGTGGATGGTGTTGGGGATTGTATGGGTGATTTTAAAATCTTTTCTTTGTATTTATTGATTTTTTTTAACTTCATTCTTTCCCAGCCGATGGCATTTCGGTCCACAAGATGTGACTCTGATCACACACTTTGAAATGTATCCACTTGGACCCAAGCTCACCTCCCAATTACCCAACACCTCCTCCTGGGAGGGCTTACCTCTGAAGCTCTGTCACTAATTTCTCCCATGACAGAATGGTAAGGGAGATGAAGATCTAGACAGCTGGCGGCTGGTCTGTGTGCATGTGTGTGTGCATGGTTTGAGGGGGGTCATTTGGAGGAATGGGAGACTGAAGCGGTCAGGATGGGTCTGGGCATGCCAAAGAAGGCTTGGGGTGGGGGCAAACTAAGGCCTTGCCAACAGATTTAATGTACTTCAGGCTGTGGCCCGCATCAGGGCCTCCCCTCCCACCCAGTGGACAGGTAAGGCGTCCACGGCAGATCATGCTCCCAGCGAGGCAGCCCGCCGCTCCCCGCAGCTGCCATTCTCCCGGAGTCTGCGTGACAGAATGGGACCTGTGGGGAAAGCAGCCGCGTCAGCACCCAGCCCGTTTTGCACTCCGGCAGCTAATTAAAGCCAGGAAGGTAATTTATTGCTGAGGGAGAATGTGCGGGAGGTTTGGCTTCGTGGAAATGGCCCCCAAAGAGTTATGGAAAGCTAAAGTGGGTTTTCAGAAGCAAAAGTTAATTGCTCTTCACTTAGCGTTTCAGTGTCCTGTGGCTCTGAGTTACACACATGCTGAGTGGGAGCCTTGCAGGAGACGTGGGGACCGAGAGGCACATGCTGATGCCAGAGCTTCCAGGTGGCAGAGGCCTCCTGACCATGGACCAAAAGTGGAACTGCTCTTTCCACAGGGCTGGAAGCTTCTGCCTGTGGCCTGGAATCTTAGCCCAAGGCGGCGTGTGGGACGAGAGGGGTCCCCGTGTTGAGGAGGGTGATGTGTGGGCCTGGAGGCCATTGGGCTGGGAGCCAGGAGCCTGGGCTGTCTCCGGCTTGTTCTCTAACAGCTCCATGGCCCAGGTGATTTCTTGCCCCAGCCTGCTCTCGACACTTCCCTCTGTTCAATGGTCACCCAAGCACGTTCTCATTCTTGGCATTTGGGAATGCTCTGTCAATGTTGTCCTCCTCCTCTGGTCTCCTCAGGATGACATGCACTCTGGGTGACTCATTTGGCTGTGGACAAGACAACAGAGGATAATGGAGGATACGGAAGCAACTTGACTTTCAGCTGAAAACACCTTTATCACCTAGTAGAAGGAGGTGCATGGGCCCCGAATTGTCCCCTAGGTGTATGGATCATGGCAGAAAGGGGGGAGAGGCTTAAGAAGCATGGATCAGGGAATGTTAACCAGAAGGTGTGAAAAAAATCCCTTTGGTGAGAAAAGGGACAAATGGGAAGAGTAGTAAGTTATCTTTTATCGGGCTATCTGTATTGAAAGGCGGTAATTATTTTACCGACCCAACCCAAGGCTGTTCAGTCAACTCGAGCTCCTGAAGATTTTATGTATATCAGAAGAGAACTGAGCCCCAGACTGGGTTTTTGGAAGTGCCTTGCCATGTCTTCCTTCAGAATGGGTTGAGTCCCAGCCTTTTTGTTAGCAGCCAAGTGTGGTCACTGTTTGTATCTCCTGGGACTCCATCCTAAGTATAGGTATGGATCCTGTTAGGTGTTAGTACACTAGTATTAGTCAGTATCAACTAGGCAACTAACAACATGCATTAGATCTTAAATGCTTCAAATGAATTTTCCTGCTGATGCTTCTGAGATGAGAGACTCCCACAAGGTGTTCCTCATTACATTTATCAAGAGAAGAGAGAGGGCAATGGATGGCAGGGGGGTGGGGGGAGGGTGTGTGTTGCATTTTCTTTCTTTCTATAGCAAATACCTTTTTTCTTATTTTTGAACAGCTCTATTGGCACATAATTAACATATCATACAATTCAACAGTTCACTCATTCAACAAAATCAATTAGAATTGTACAATCATTACAACTTGACATCGTACATTGTATTTTCAATCTGAGGTGATTGATAAGCAGTAATGCACCCTAGAGTCAGATTTCAGACACGTGTTCTATTCTAAAATCCCTTGGGGGTAGCGATGGCGAGTGTGGTAGTTACATAATCTGTTGTCAACTTGAGACAGTTAAGAGTGAAGGGGTAGCCTTTAGCCTGTCAATCAGGTTGCAGCTTGATGACCTAATTTGGAGGTGCTAAGGAGATAAATAGCTTGCTGGAGGTGGGATGCACACACTCTCCCTGGGAGGCATTCCTGTTGACAAGCCACATGAAGCTATGCTGTGAGAGCCAGAACCTGGAGCTGGAGGAGCCACATGGAGACCCACACCAGTGCTGAGATGCTTCTACTGCCACTGGATCAACAAGACTTTCCACCCACTGGCCTGTGATCTTCCTGCATTTGGCATAATTGCATGTGTTGTGTGAGTCTGAAGAGGAATTTATAGACTGGTATAGGAAAAATGGGCTAATATCAGACCTATGGACTTGATCTGGCCTGGGCTGGGATGTTTTCTTAATGTACAATTACTCTTTTATATACACATATGAGTGTCTCTGAATTTGCTTCTCTAGTCAACCCAGACTAACACAGCTAGTAAAGTAAACATTATTTTTCAAGGTCCCTAAAATTGTAGGGAAATCTCTTGAAAACTCAGGAGCGAAGACTTAGTTTCCCCCCACCCCCTTTCTTTTTATTGCTTTCCTACTTTGTTGTCCTTCTCCTGGCATCAAGTCGAGGACACAATCCAACCCGACCAAATTACCAAACACACTGTATGGAGTCAGTTCTAACTAATAGGCAGGGCAGAACTGCCCTGATGTGTTCCTGAGACTGTAACTCTTTATGGGAGTAGAAAGCCTCCTTTTTCTCCTGCTAGGTGGCTGTGGTTTCGAACTGCTGACCTTATGGTTAGCAGCCCAACTCGTAACCACTCTTCCACCAGGGTTCCTAGTAGAGGACAAGGTCTACTTAAATAGGGGCCAGGAAGTGGTGATGGTGAGAATGGTAGAGTACACAAAGGAATTCAACTTCTTTCCCCTACTAGTTGATGAAATTAAAGCCATAAGTACTAAATGTGCACATTTCACTATTCACTCTGCTGTATCACACCAATAAAAGAGCACCGAAGCCAAGCAAGGCAACCTTAGGCTGTAGGGCCTATAGATAATGTGAGCTCAAAGAGCATCTCTTGAACACCTG
The DNA here is from genome assembly GCF_050624435.1 of Tenrec ecaudatus. NCBI lineage: Eukaryota > Metazoa > Chordata > Mammalia > Afrosoricida > Tenrecidae > Tenrec > Tenrec ecaudatus. Next base: position 101,646,375 of record NC_134537.1, read on the forward strand.
AATGAATAAACACTATAAAAATGTGCATCTCACTTTCTCACTCTTAGGGCCAGTGCAAGAATATAATATGTAAATACAAACGGTGGTTCAAGAACTTTATTGAAAATCATTACACTCCCAGCAGACAAGCTGTGACATTCCACAGGAATGTGTTAGCACCTCACATGTGTCCTGTGAGGGGCCTTCAAAAATTTGTGGAAGAGTGGAATGAAAAGATAATGGATTTTTTTTCACAGGGACTTTGAAGCCTCTGTTATTAAGTCTCAGAAAGAAATCATAGCAGTGTTAATCTGGTAGCGTAGGCAAGGAGATGGGTGTTTCCACGTACAAGTCGTATACACAGCAATTTGCAGGAATCAAACTTCAATGAGGATAGTGACACCACCTTGGTTCAAAATTCTTCTGATGAGGAAAATACGATTAGATTCACAGTCCTGCAGTAGCAATAATCTATGAGCGAATGCATGGATACAAAAAGATGGACAGGTATGAGAAGGAGAATGGGACAGAGGTGTCTACCTATGTACTTATCAATGCTACACATCTACCTATTAATGTAGGAGCACATGTGGGGGCAGAGTTATGAAGACTGTTTAGCCATAATCAAACAACTTGAAGGAAGGAGTGCCGGGCACTCCGGACCACAGCTTGAGGAGCACCCAGGCTAGTTGGTATAACATCATTGTCTACAAAGACAATGTTCTACATCCTACTTTGGTGGGTGTCAATTGGGACCTTCAAAGCGTGTGAGCAGCCGTCTAAGGTGCACATACTGATCTCTCTCTGTCTGTAGCAAAGAGGAATGAAGACAACTTGAATACAAATGGAAACAGCTAATCCCCAGTGGACTAATGGACCACTTGAACCTCAACCTCCATGACCCTTTGGCAAAAAGGACTACTTGGCTACAGCCACCAATACCTACTGCTCTGAAAGGGATCACATTAGAAGGTCCTGGGAGAGAGAAATGTGGAACAAAACCCAGAATCACAAAGGAGACCAGGATTATTGGTTGGCTAGAGGCCTCTAGAACCCTGAGACTATGACTCTTCATCACCCTTCAGGTTTGGGACTGAACCCATCCCTGTGGTTCAGTTTTCAGTTGAATGATCGCTAGGACTATAAATGAATAATAGCCCTAGGGAGCTGTGTGAGTCTGGGTTGATCAGAGAAAAAACCCGGAGACACTTATATGTGTATAAGAGTTTCATATTCAAGAGTAACTGTGTATTAAGAAAGCATTCCTGCCCAGTGCAGATCAAGTTTATAAGTTTAATATTAGCCCCAAATCTGTTATTAGCCCAGATGCTCATAGTAGTCCATAAATTATTTTCCAGACTCATGCAGCACATGCAATGATGCCGAAAGCAGGAAAATCACAGGCCAGTGGTGAAAAGTATTGTGGAAGCATCTCAGCACTGGCGCCACTCTCTATGTGGCTCTTCCAACTCCAGGCCTCTGGCTGCCACGTGGCTTGTCGACAGAATGTGATGCAGAGCATGTGTCCTGTCTCCAGGGAGGAAGACAGGAGTTCCCAGAATCCTCAGGAGAAGGCCCAGTCCACACACAGAGGCATCATTGACTATGACCCGATTGACAGGCTAGACTCCACTCAAGTTGACAGGAAATAGTGTAACTACTACACGAGATGCACCTTCTTTAGAAAAACCAGCCATGTGAGATTAAGGACAACGTTCAGAAGGCAGGGAGGGGTTGGAAAGAAAGAGGAATGGAAATGAGAAACATTGGGAGAAAAGGGGAGAAGTTGGGACTGTAACCAATGACATGAAACAGAATCAATTGTTCAATGAAAAGCTATTTTGCTCTGTGAACCTTTACCCAATTCACAATAAATAGTGGGGGGGGGGAGGGGGGGAGAGAAATCCCTCTGAGTTCAGGACCATTGGTTCTACTTTCTTCACAAATGACCCAGTCAGCTCCGAATCCCAGTGAATCCAGACAAGGTGTTTAGGTCATGCTCTGTGTTGCAAGCCCAACCTGCCTAGGAGTTCGTTGGTTAGTTAAAGGTCAAGTGACCACTCTGGTAGAGGTTGGAAAAGCAGAGAAGGGGCCTTGGGTTTTGGTTGCATGTGCTGTTAGGACGGACACTACATTTAGGAAAGTACCAAGTGCAATGGAATCACAAGGCAGCAGCCACTATCCTGTTGAATTACTGAGTGTGAACAGCATTTGTAAAATGCAGGTCCCTTTCGTGATGCCTGCTTGGGAAATGGAAAGATTCTTTTGGATGATCTGCTTCAAAGCGTTGCTTCTGACCGAAACTTGAAGACAGTGTGCTCAGGGACTCCCTGCCTGTCTCACCAATGACAGATTTAGGCACTCTGGATTTTCTGGGAAGGGGTGTGAAGTAGAGAGGAAGGCAGCATGGTGTTCAGTGTCCACGTGGAGTAAACAGGCTTGGAGAGGGCCTGCTGCCTTTGAAAAGAATTGGGTTTTCTGTAATGATAAGGTTGACAGTGCTTGATCTCATCTTCTTATGGAAAATCCTGATATCTTGTTGGGGTGGGGTGAGAGTGGAAGCCAGAGGCATTATTTAGAGCAGGGCTTCTCTACCTGTGGGTTGCAACACCTTTGAGGATCGAATGGCCCTTTCACGGGGGTTGCCTGATTCATAACAGTAACAAAATGACAGTTATGAAGTAGCAATGAAAACAATTTAAGGTGGGGGGTCACCACAACATGAGGAACTGTATTAAAGGGTTGCGACATTGGGAAGGTTGAGAACCACTGATTTAGATGAAGGGAACAGGTCCAGAAAAACGGAACATGAAAAAGAGAAAGGGGTGGAGCTAGTGATTTAGCCAGAGACAATCTGGTAAACTCTAAATTAGCAAGACCAAGAGTCTTTGAAGGAGTGCTGGTGGCACAGTGACTATGTCTTGGGCTGTTAACTACAAGGCCAGTAGTTCTAAACCACCAGCCATTCCATGGGAGAAAGCTGAAGTGTTTTACTCTTATCAAGAGTTAGTCTCAGGAATCTACAGGGGCAGTTCTGCCCTATCCTATGGGGTTCGACTTGATGTGCTGAGTTGAGTTGAAGAGGCTTTCAGTGCTCTGGTGGCACTTAGCTGCTAAGCCAAAGATTGGTGCTTTGCCCCCACCCTTCTCCCAAGTGGCTCTGTGGGAAAAAGACCTGAATTTTTGCTTCCATAAAGATAGCTAAGCCTTTAAGACCTCAGATGCTATATCTTTTAATAGCCGGGCACCATCCACCCTCTTCACCACATTTGCTTATGCACCTGTTTTGTCTTCAGTGATTGTGTCGGGAAGGTGAACATCTCAGACTGCCGATTGGTTAGAACAAAGTGTTCTTGTGTTGAGGGAGGGTAGGAGCAGAGGCCCAAAGTCCATCCCTACCTCAGTGTATTGCCGTATAACAAGTCCACATGGAAAAAGTACACTGCTGGTGTGATCATGAGGAGTCATAGGGACAAAGTAATAGGCATCAGCAGACACATAACAAACAAAAGCACATTGTTGAGAACAAGGGGGGGCTGGAGCAGAGATCCAAAGCCCATCTGTAGACAGTGGAACAATCTCCCCAGAGAAGGCGATCAGGGAGGGGATAAGTCACCAGGGTGCAGTAAAGCATCAATGAAACACATGATATTCCTCTGGTTCCTTGAGGCTTCCTCACCCCCCACAACCATGACCCCAGTGCTGCTTCCCAGTTCAGACTAGACCGGAACATGTACACAGGTATAGAAAGGGATGGGAGCTCATGACACACAGAATCCAGGAGTAGGAGTAGCTCATGACACACAGAATCCAGGAGCTCATGACACACAGAATCCAGTGATGTTGGAAGGGTAGGGGGAAGAGGTGGAGAGGAAGGGAGAAAGGGGGAACCGATCGCAATGATTGGCACATAACCATACACCCCTCTATGGGAGTAAGAACAACAGAAAACATGGAGGAAGGGAGACAGTGGTCGGTGTGAGAGATGGAAATAATAACAATATGCAATCTATCGGGGGGATGTTTTTGGGGGGAGTGGGGAGAAAAAAAGAGCTGGTATTGAGGGCTCGATAGAAAGTAAGTGTGTAGAAGAGAATGAGGGCAGCACATGTACAAACATGCCTGATTCGGTTGATGTGTGGATTGTGACAAGAGTTGTCCGAGCCTCCAATAGAATGATTTAAAAGACAAAAGAAAACAAAAGATGATAGTCAAGGAAACGCCATGGGGCAGTTGTGTTCTGTCACTTGGGGTTGCTATGATTTGGAATCCTAGGACGGCACCCAATAATAAGAGGCCTCTGGAGCCAGACATGCATGTCTCTTATGTCCTGGAAAGGTTTGGGGACTTTAGTTTTAGGCTTTTTCCCCTTAAATAATATGTCTACACTCAAAAGATTTTAAAACTATAATAGCACTTAGAGTGAAATTTATCCTATTGCTTGACTAAATTAGGTTTCGTTGCTAGAGGGACTCAAGGAGTCCTGGTGGCACAGTGGTTGCACGTTGGGCTGTTAACCACGAGGTCATCAGTTTGAAACCACCAGCAGCTCTGAGAGAGAAAGGCGAGGCTCTTTCTCTCGGACAGGTCTCAGAAACCCACAGGAGCAGTTGCACTCTGCCTTGTAGGGCCGCCACGAGCTGATGGCAGTGTTTTGAGCTAGGGAGCGGGCCAGCCGAGAGGAAACCTCAACTCATAAGGCTGCTTCTTAACTCTTTCCACTCGAGGCCAGAGAGGAGTGGGTGGGGAGCACGAGGGATGCCCTGGCCGGAAGCATTTCAGCATAAGCGCTCAATGTTTAAATTCTCATCTTCAAAATCCCTTCATGTTTGGTATGCAGTGTGATAGCACTCCTCCACCTGTGCTCCATAGAAAAGCAAGGCTTTCAAGTGCTCCCAGGAATCAATCGCCTCTCTCAATTCACCTTGGAATATGAGGTCATCTATCACTGTCAGTGTCCAGGTCATTTCCCATACAAATGGCAGCACTCTTTCGCCAATGTTGGAGCTGAATCACTGTGGTGGCCGAGGAGAGATGCCCTGGAAGCTCCCCCTGTCTTCTTGAACATATTGGGGTGGCACGCTGAGAGGGCATTGAGTGTGAATGGGGATCCTCATAGGCGGGCCCATCCAGTTTCTATCTGGGAAATGCTGTCGGAATAACTTTTCCTCTACTGCCATGCCATCGTCAGAACTGACGGGTGCTGGTTGGGTCTGGGGTGAAATTCTGCCCTTCCTTTACCCTGTTCTGTATTGCCATGGGGTTCTGTTTCTCTGTCCTGTGTCTGTCTCTTCCTAGCTCCAGGAGCCCTGGTGGCCTAGGGGTTATGCATTGGGCTGCAATCCACAAGGTCAACAGTTTGAAACCACTAGCTGCTCTGCCAGAGAAAGACGGGCTTTCTGTTCATGTTCTATATAACCTCAGAAACTCCTAAGGGGCAGTTCTACCCAGTCCTATAGGTTCACTCTGAGTCAACATTGGCTCTATGGCAGTGGGTTTGGTTTTCTGTTTTTCCCAACACCAATGTTTCCCTCCTGATCCGAGGTCCCCACCCTCACTCATGTAATGAGGGAATCTGAGCAACCGGAGAACAGAATCCTAACACAGGGGGAACATTTTGATAGCTGTAGCAATGGTTACACCCTGTACCATTCTATGGTGTTTTCATATGTGGGGAAGTCTTGGGCCTGTAACCTGACTGAACTCTGGGGAAGGGGTCACCAGCCCATTGGTATTCAATTTTAATGCCTGAAACTCCAGCTAACGAGCAGCTGTTGCTGGAGATGGATGATGGAGAGGAAAAGAAAGAAAGGCACCCCCCCCCCAAACCCCAAAGGGACTCAGTTCCAGCCCTTTCAGGGCTTTACTGGGCCCAGCCCTCTCAGTAAATGCAAGTAGCTGGCAGTAGGTCTGGAAACACAGGCCAGTTGTAGCTCCAAACTCCAGGCTTCAGCACCCAGCCGGGTCTGCTGCTGCTCCTGCTGCTTTTTTTCCTGGAGAACTTGTTGCGCCGAGTGGCAAAGAGCCCACAAATAACTGAGCTGTACTTTGGAAATGGATCTGATGAGCCTTTTAATAGAAGAAAATCATCATTATTTCCCAAGAGTTCACATTCCCATAACATTTTTATTAGCATCCTCTCTTCCAAATAAAGTTCTGTGGATTGATTCTGGTGGGTTTCTCATTTTAAATATTCCCTTAAATTATGAGCGTGGATATAGTCCCATCATCACCACTGTCCTATTGTGATCAGCATCAGCAGCTCCATTCTTATATTTATATAGCACTTAGAAAGCTCTCAAAACACTTCAGGTAGATTACTCCATTTGTCCTCATCTCATCTTGGCAGGCAAGGGAGGGGGCCTCATTAGAACTAGACACTAAGTACAATCCTCTCTTCTCTGCACGCTCTCGAAAGAAAACTCCCTTTGGGGGTGTGGCCAGAGAAAGCACTTCTTCTGCCCTCTCCTATGCATTCATTCCTCTTCTATACATACCTGGTGGCACTGTGGGCTGGTTATTGGGCTGCTTCCCTCAAGGTTAGTGGTTCAAATCCACCAGCTGCTTCTTGGGTGAAAGAGAAAACTATCTGTTCCCAGAAAGATTTACAGTCTCAAAAAGTGCACCCCGAGTCAGAATCCACTCAGTGGCAGTGGGGGCACACACACACACACACACACACACACACACACACACACACTACTCACACGCTCACCTATCTTGAAGTCCTTGAGTGCTGCAGACAGTAAATATGCTCAGCTATTAACCAAAGATTGGAAGTACGAATCTAGAGGCTCTTAGAAGAAAGGTCTGATCTGATGCCTCTAAACAGTTGTCCACTGAAAGCCCTTCACAACCCCGTTCTCCTCTGACAGACATGGAGTTAGTATGAGCTGGAATAGCAATGGCAACTTAAAAAAATCATTTTATTGGGGGCTCGTACAATTCTTAATACAATCCATACATCCATCCATTGGGTCAAGCACATATGTACATTTGTTGCCATCATCATTCTCAAAACATTTGACTTCTACTTGAGCCCTTAATATTGGCTGCTCATTTTCCCCCATCCCTCCCCTCCCTTTCCCCCTCCCTCTTGAATCCTTCATAATTCATAGATTATTATTATTTTGTCATGTTACACTCTCCAGTGTCTCCTCGCCCTTTTCTCTGCTGTCCATTGCCTAAGGAAGAAGCTATACATAGATTCTTGTAATCAGTTCCCCCTTTCTACCTCACATTCCCTCCACCCTCCAGGCATCGCCACTCTCACCACTGGTCCTGAAGGAGTCATCTGCCCTGGATTCCCTGTGTTTCCAATTGCTATCTGTACCAATGTACATCCTCTGGTCTAGCTAGATTTGTAAGGTAGAAGTGGGATCATGATAGTAGGTGGGGAGAAAGCTTTTAAGAACTAGAGGAAAGTTATATGTTTTGTTATTGCTAACCTGAACCCTGATTGGCTCGTCTCCTCCCCAACAACCCTTCAGTAAGGGGGTGTCCAGTTGCCTACTGATGGGCTTTTGGTCTCCACTCTGCACTCACCCACATTTACAATGATATTATTTTTTTTCTTTGATGCTTGATACCTGATCCCTTCGACAGCTTGTGGGCACACAGGCTGGTGTGCTTCTTCCATGTGGGCTTTGTTGCTTCTGAGCTAGATGGCTGCTTGTTTATCTTCAAGCCTTTAAGACCCCAGATGCTATATATTATGATAGCCAGGCACCGTCAGCTTTCTTCACCATATTTGCTTATGGACACATTTTTCTTCGGCAATTGTTTCAGGAAGGTGTGCATCATGGAATGCCAATTTAATAGAACAACGTGTTCTTGCATTGAGTAAGTACTTGAGTGGAGGCCCAATGTCCATCTGCTGCCTTAATACTAAAACTATTAATGTATGCACATAGATCTATTTCCCCAAACTCCTATATAAACATATTTACATATGTACATCCAATCTTTAGACCTTTATAAATACCCTTTGTCACCTAGTTCTTTCCTCTATTTCCTTTTACTTTCCTCTGTCCACTATCATGCTCAGCCTTCATTTGGGTTTCAGTAATTTTTCTCGGTTACCTTGCCCTTGCTGAATCCCTACCAGGTCTCTCATACCCTCCTTGCCACTGATTTTGGATCACTTGTTGCTCCCCTGTCCCTGGGTCGGTCAGCACCACCTCCTTACCCCTGCCTCTCCCTCTCCCATGTCCCCCCGAACTATTGGTGCCATTGCTTTCTCCTCTAGACTTCATCCAGTCCATCTTATCTAGGTATATCTGTAGAGATAATAATATGCACCCAAAATCAAGGCGTAGCAAGATAGGCCATGAGTGAGAACACAGCGATGATAACAAAAAAGAAAACCAATTACCCATACAAGAATAAATTAATTAAAAGAAAAAAGAGAGAAAAACCTGTAAGTAGATCAAGGTCTGATTTTTGATCTCTAGGTGTGGCCTTCAGTCAGGTCTCATGGGGTACCATGCTCTGGCCCCAGAGTCTGTCCTTTGTACTCCCTCAGGGGCTCCCTGCACTGCTCCCATGGTTGCTCTGCCGCTTGCTTTTAGTGGTTTGCCTCGGTGTCACAGGGTCAGTCTGGGCCAGTCCCGGCCCTGAGTCTCCAGTGTTGTCCTCCTTCGGGCCCTGGGCCAGCAAGGGATGGCGTGTCTCGTAGTGGGATCAGCCATATTGTCCACTCTGTGCATTGCATTGGCTGTTCAGGGAAGGGATATTGTCCTCCTGGCCTGGTGGGCCAGGATGTGCTCCACTCTCTCTTCCTCTCCCTTCATTTGCTCCCATTTGCTCTGATCAAACATGCCCCTCTCCCCTAGCTGCAGCTTCAGTGCTGTCCTCTCAAGTAAATTCTTCTGGGGGGAGGGACAGTTGTCCAAGTAGCTGGTCTGGGGCAGAGCCCTCAGACCCCTCCATTGGCTCCCCACTCCTTGCTGGCACACTGCATTCATCTGGCACTGGCTTTAAGTGTGGTCCCTCTTTCCCTGTGGAGACACAAACAATACCCTCCCCTTGGGTGGGTCAGTGTCCTGCTCCCCCACCACACATCTTTTTTTTTTCTTTCCCTTTTCCTCCCTCACCACCCCCTTTTTAGTTGGCTACCGTATGTACTCCTGGATTTGGTCTGGCCCCAACTTTTCTTTTAAATATGCAAAACCTAGCATGACTTATGTTGTTGTTAGGTTCTATAGAATCAGTTTTGACTCACAGCGCCCCTCTGTACAATAGCATGAAACACTTATAGCCTGTAGAATTTATATTTGCCAAGAGGCCAGAAATAAACGAGGAGTTGGCTCAGGGTGGGTAAAGGGCACCCACCGGGGGGTGGGCTTTGGGACTCACCGTGACTGTGGACCCCACTTGCCTTGGCCCTCATTTGGCATATGAGACAGTTTATAGCTGAGCCCAAAGACACCAAACTCTCCGGGAGGGAGGACCATGGGACAGGGCAAGACACAGGAATGAGAATCAGGAGATGGGAGTTTGAGTCCTGATTCAGCCACTTAGTAGCTTTGTGTTTGGGGCCAACCTTTGATCATTTCTAAGGCTTCCGTTTCCTCGTTTAGTCAATGACGGGTTTGACACCCTCTTTCTGGATTTATGTGAACATTAGACACGGTACTCCCCATCAGGATGTGTTTGGTACAGTTCCTTGGACAGAGGCTTCATTCATTCATTGAAATTTTCTTTCCTGGCAAAGTTTAAACCACCTGGCTTGTACGATTTTGAGAACTCAAAGGAAAAAGATTGTCAGTGTTCGGTGCTGGCCAGTCAGTTCTGATGCATAGCGCGACCCAACGCTGCCCGTTCCTCACCATGGCTCCTCTGTGCGGGCCCATTGTTGCAGCCACTGTGCCCAGCCATGTCGTCCAGGGCCTGCCTCGTTTCCGCTGCCCCTTTATTGACCACACAGGGATGATAGAGGCCAATATTTGGATATGTAAAAATTGTATTAAGTGTTTGGCCACCAGCCAAAAGGTTGGAGGTTTGAAGTGCTCGGTGGCTCTGTGGCAGAAAGACCTAGGAATCTGCGCCCATACAGCCTGTAGCCAAGAAAATCCTACGGGGGCAATTCTGCTCTGCTACGCAGGGTTTCTATGGCACTCAACAGCAACAACAATTGTGAGCAAAAGCCGGTGCCCACTGATTTGTGTACATTGACCCTTTCATTGCAAATACTGCTGGCATGGAGAACAGGTAACCTGCGTTACATGCCCCTGTCTGCCACCAACTAGACCTTGAACAAATTATTTTGCATGCCTAGTCTTGGTTCCTGCTCAGTAGAATAAAGAGCTTGGACTATGTGACCATGCAGAGGCCTGTGAACTGTGAAATTCTACAGTGTCACAAGAAGAGGTTTTTAAGGAGTCAATTGACCCGTGTGAGCATTGTTCTTTCTGTCTCCTGGGCTATCTGTGACCTTTCTCAAGGCCCCCCAGCTCTTCTGGGGACCACATGTTATATGGGGGAAATTAACAGTCTCTGGACGGCAAGTCCACAAAGTCCCTATCTGAGGTGACTGCGGAGCTCACAGACTCCACTCTGATTTATCAGGAACCTCCAGCAGCATGCTGCCCCTCCTGCCTCCCTGCCTTGCTTGCTCCTTGGCCTCTGGGGGGAAAGCAGGAATTGGGCCTGGACTGATTGCCAGGCCGCCCGAGGGCAGCAAATGCCACTGCGCATGATGTCCCCAGGTGCTCTCATTCCGCAGGGAGGGGGACGGCTGCTGAGGGCGGGCTGCCTGGGCCATCTGGGCATTCTGCTGTTTCTGGAGCCCAGAAAAGGAACTGACCACTGACCACATCTCCAGGCCAGCGTTGTCCTCAGAGTGTGACATAAGCTCTGGGTTAATCCCTGCTGCTTGTGCTGCAGTAACCCACCCACTCTGCAGGGTGCCAAGAGGCTTCACAGACCCCAAACTCCGTGACCACACCCGCCATTAGGCTTCCGTAGGGACCCGTGGGAAGGAAGGAGCGCAGAGGAGGGCTGCTGGAGGCATCTTCTCACGCCGCCTTCCCTGCGCACAGACACACCAGGAGGAACCGAAACGACGAAGACTTTCCCTGGCGCACATCACTCCCATTCCTTATTTTCATTCTTAGTTTTATTCAACAAAACCAAACAAGCCTAGATGCCTTTTCAATTTAACCCCACCAAGCACCGCCGAAGGGCAGGCTTACTGCAGTGGGCGCTGGGAGGCTGTCACAGTGGCTGGGGTTCGTTCCGGCCTCTCCAACGCGGACTGTTCCGGAGGAGAGGGACATCACATAAAGAGCTGGGCTTGCAAAGCAGGCAGCGAAGAGTGTCTTCCCCAATGCCGTAGAGGATGATGGGAGACTCATTCGGATGGACAACGGAGATTGTGTCAAGTCCTTTGTCAGGCGATGGTCTCATTTGCACCGTTAGTGCCTGGTAGGGGTGCAATGACAGCGGATTAGAGGCAGGAAGAGGACGTTTAGAGGGCAGGACAATGGGGAATACACATTCCCAAGAGGGGATCCTTTATTCTCATTGCACTTGGCCATGGATGTTCCCACAGAGATCAGTGACAACTCCCAGGAAGGCTGAGTGCTCTTTGGTGCCCATCATTCCGCGCCTCTTCGCCTTTGCCTGCCTCGGCTCAGATTACTTCCTGCTTGATCTGAACCAGGAGTGGCAGGCTCCTGAGTGCAATTTCAAATTAGCAGGAAAATGACAAGAGTGGAAAAGGCGCTCTCACTTGAAAGATGAATGGGGACTTGAAATGTAAACAAATGGGGACTGGAAATGTAAACATATTTTTTCATCGCTCTTATAAATACTCTTTCTCCTTCCGTGGTTATTTGCTCGGGAATGAAGTGGGAATGAAGTGGTACCTTGCTGGCCGTTTCTTGACTATGCCCATGGCAGGCATCGCTAAGTGAACGCAGCACGCCTTCTCCCTGAGGGGAACTCTATGGGGGTGCTCCCTGGGGTTGTTGGCAGCCCTGTCAATCAGTCAGTGCGTTCCACCAGATGACTCCTACTTGCCCCTTTATGTTTCCAAGTCCTTAGCTTTTAAACTCTGTCTTAAATACTATGTGTTGGAGAAAGATGGGGCTTTTAAAAATTCTTATAAATGACTACAGTCTCCAAAATCCACAGGGTAGTTCTACACTGTCCTACAGGTCGCTAGGTGTTGGCATTGATTGATGACTGTTAGTGTTTTTTTTTAGTATTTTATGAAACCCAATGAGTTTCTGAAGCTGGGAGAAATTCATAACCCCTCATGTGGTAAGAATTGCACAATATAAAGTGAAGTTGATCTTGGGGCTGTGAGATCAGGGTAGAGCATCCCATTTTCCCGGCCTCCTTGTGATTTACTGGCGTCTATCTGCATGCAGCGGAGCCCTGGTGGCTCGTGGTTACCGATGGGCTGCGTGTGGTCAGTGGGCTTGGCAGTTTGAAAGCATGAGCAGCCCCTGCAGGAGAAAGAGGCGGCTTTCTCATTCCACGAGCAGTTGCAGTCTCAGAAACTCACAGGGGACGTTCTAGCCTGTCCTATAGGGTCGCTCCGAGTTGTCTACTCGATGGAAGTGAGTTTGCCTTTTTATATACATGCATAGAAATATAGCAAGACACATGTAGAAAAATAAGCTGGTGACTGAGCTCAATGGCTCACATTCTAGATGAGTGTCAGAATCTCTGTCCTACTTATTATATAGAGCCCTGGGCCCCACTGTAGACCGAATCGGAATTTCTGGTCACGGAGCCTAGAAACTAGCATTTTCACCACAAGTGTGCAGTGTTTGTGGTGTGCTTGCCAGGAGCCATGGGTCTACATTCAGAAGCCAGTGAAAAGAGCTGGCTGGGATGCTTTTGGAGCCCTGGTGGTGTAGTGGTTACAAGTTGGACTGCCGCTTCACGGGAGAGAGAAGTTGATGGTCTCCCAACCTCACAAGGGCAGTTTTACCTGTCTTAAAGGGTCACTACGGGTTGGCATGTGATCGATGTCAGGGAGGTTGTGTGTGTGTGTGTTTCGGTGTCATTGGATAGTAAAGAAAAATGATGATATTCATTGCCCATAGCTGAGCTACCTAATGTGACATGGTCTCTCCCAGGTACCACCAAAACTATAGTCATTTGGAAGTTAAAAATGGAGTTGCAACTTGCAAAGGATTGGCCGTTTGGATGAGCATGAGTCATGCATTATTGAGACAGACTTTTGGAATATACGTGCACTATCACACATCTGTATTATCAATTGAGTTTGCTTCCCCTCCTCATTTTGTTGGGAGCTCTACGGACATTATAATAATCGATAGTTCAATTAGATCATGCACGCTTGCACCATTATCGCCAACATTATTTTCTTGCTTCTTGCATTCTTCGGTTTCAGCTCCCCTCTACCCCCACCCTACCCCATCCTAGCCCCCAAGAAACCTTGTAATTCTATTAAATATTATTATTATTACTCCTCATATCCTATACCATCCAATGTGTCTGTGCATCTACCATCCTTTCATTCGTTCCCCTCAAGCGGAGTTATAGAGTCATCATTGCTATTAATCCCCCTACTCACTTCCCCCCTCCTGTTTCTGTACCTTCATGGAATCATTACTCACGACAATCCCTGAAGGGTTTATCTATCTTGGATTTCATGTAGCGAATGATCTTGATTATACACATGAGCATATGCAGGTCTAACAGGACTAATAAGGTAAAACTCGGACCATAATAGTAGGGGAGGGGATATTAAAGAGCTAGAGGATTGTTATGTGTTTCAACAGTGCTATGCTGCACCATGGATACATCGTCCATTCTGTGTGACCCTTCTATAAGGGACTGTCCAGTTATCTTACAGGTGGTTTTTGGGTCTCCACTTGAGTGCGCTTTTAAGGCAAACTGAGCGAGAAGAGAGGAGTTTAAGTTGATCAAGAAGACAGACTTTAAAAATGATTTTAAAAGCATGGGGAGTAGACAGCTCCATATTTCTCCCAAAGCACAGTAATAGTGGTATCTTAAATTCTGTTATGCTCATAGGCTTGATCAAAGTTCATCAAGTTTAGCACCAGAATTACTTATTGTCTACTTCTATATGAATACAGTTTGTTAAATGATTATAGGATTGTTGTTATACTCCTGTCCCATATTCACATTAAAAAGTTAAAAGACTAGGCTTTACAATTATTATTTAAAACATCAGCAAGGAACAACCCATGTGGTCCTCACACATGCATCTTGCCTGTCCCTTCCGTAGAGTGCATTTTGGGAAGAGCATGAGGGAAGGAGCCGTCCACTAGGCTGCCAGATCCTCCAGCGCAGGGAGGAGCTCTGGTTAGAAGGTTCTGTTTCCAGACAGCTCTGCATTGAATAAATTTGTTATCGGGGCAAGTAACATACCGCTTTGAGCCTTGGTTTCTATTGGTTTGACTAGAAGCTTTAAGGAGGAGCCCTAGTGGTATCGTGTTATGGGTTGGGCTGCAAACCACAAGGTCAGAAGTTCCAAACCATCAGCCACTTCCCAGGAGAACGAGGGGGCATTGTCCGCTCATAAACAGAAACGTATGGGAGAAATCATACCTTGTCCTGTGGGGTCCCTATGAGGTGGCATTGACTTGATGGCAGGGAGCTTGAGAGAAGCTTCAAAATTCTATTCTTGATCTGAACTGTCATGATCTTGGGGGAAATGCCAGCTGTGGAGCGGATGGCTTAGTGGTTACTCATTGGCCTGCTAACCACAAGGTCAGCAGTTTGAACCCATAGGAGAGAAAGATTTGGCTTTCTACTCTCATAGAGCTACATTTTCAGCACATTTATATAATAACAACAATAATATACAATATATTAAGGAGGGTTCCTGGGGGTAGGGTGTAGGTGGGAGGGGGTCAAGGGGAGCTGATATCAAAGAGGGAAAAGCGTTGAAGGTGATGGTGGCAGCAATTGTGCAATTATGCTTGATCTCATTGAATTGTGGACTGTGGTGATGAAATGAGAGGGAGAATTACATCATCGGAAACCCACAGGCACAGTTCTTCCCTCTCCTCTAGGGTCTCTGTGGTCAGCATTGCCTGGATGGCAGTTTCAGTTTGTTCGTTTTATGGAGCGGATAGGAAGGCTCCAGGGCCTCAGCAGCAGGACTGTTGACAACATCTTCCCTGGTTAAGGGTGATCAGAGGGGAACACTGCGAAGGCTGGTCTTCTGCCTGCCCTCTGTCCTCTTTGGCCTGCCTGCTCTGTGCACTTGGACTTGCTGAAACTCTTCTCTCCTCGGGAGATGAGACACTCCCCCGGCTACTTGCCAGCACTGGATTCTTTGATGTTACCTGTTGGAGGGAACTAAATTCAAGATCTTTTAGCACAATTGCAGTGGCCTCCTTTGTGCATGGCTTAATGCTTTAGAAAATGCCGACCCCTTTTCCCAGGCCCCACCCTCACCCTTTGATGGGCTAGAGCTGCCTGGGTGGCTTGGGCAGCATGTCTGTCTGCATGACTCACAGAGACTGGGAGCCCAAGGGACTGTATCATCCAGCATCTAGGCCAACCTCTTCAGTTCACAGCTGAGAAGACAGAAGTCAAGAGGGAAATGACTTCACTCTAGGCCACCCAGCCTGCAAGTAAAGGAATTGACACTATGTTTTCAATCTTGCAAGTGAATATACTAGTAAAACCTACCCCCACAAATTGTTATCTTTAAAAGAGCTAATACATAAACAAGGGACCGTCTAGCTCAGAAGCAACAAAACCCACATGGAAGAAGTACACCAGCCTATGCGATCATGAGGTGTCAAAGGGATCAGCCATCATCAGAACAAAAAAATCTTATCTTAGTGAATGAGGGGGGCAGTGCAGAGTGGAGACTCAAAGTCCATTTGTAGACCACTGGACATCCCCTTACAGAAAGGTCGCGGGGAGGAGATGAGCCAGTCAGGGTGCAGCATAGCAACGATGAAAACATGCAACTTTCCTCTAGTTCCTAAATGCTTCCTCCTTCCCCACTATGATGATCCCAATTCTACCTTACAAATCTGGCTAGACCAGAGGATGGACACTGGTACAGATAGGAACTGGAAACACAGGGAATCCAGGGTGGGTGATCCCTTCAGGACCAGGGGTATGAGTGGCAATACTGGGAGGGTGGAGAGAGGGTGGGTTGGAAAGGGGAAACCTATTACAAGGATATACATGTGACCTCCTCCCTGGGGGACGGACAACAGAAAAGTGGGTGAAGGGAGACGTCAAACAGGGCAAGACATGACAAAATAATAGTTTAAAAAATAACAAGGGCTCATAAGGGAGAGGGGAGCAGGGAGGGAGGGGAAATGAGGAGCTGATGGCAGGGGCTTCAGTGGAGAGCAAATGTTTTGAGAATGATGAGGGCAATGAATGTACAGATGTGCTTTACACAATTGATGTATGTATAGATTGTGATAAGAGCTGTATGAGCCCCTAATAAAATGATTTTTAAAATACCAAGGGTTCATGAGGGAGGGGGAGTGGCGAGGGAAGGGAAAAATGAGGACCTGGTCTCAGGGGTTTGGGTAGAGAGCAGATGTTATGAGAATGATGAGGGCAATGAATGTGCAAATGTGCTTTACACAATTGATGTATGTATGGATTGTGATAAGAGTTGTATGAGTCCCTAATAACACAATTAAAAAAAAAGAGGTAATACAACCAAAGTACCTTACCACAGTTCTTGGAAGAACCCCAAGCCTGTTACCATCGCACCGATTCTTACTCCTCATGACCATGACCTGAGACAGAATTTTGAGGCTATAACTCGTTACTAGAGACATCTCCTCTTTGTCCTGTGGAGCCAGCAAGGGCAGCAGTCCAGTGCTTACCAGAGTGCCGCCGGGGCTGTAATTCTTGGTATAGGCCTTTTTTTATGGTGTGTGTGTGTGTGTGTGTGTGTTAGCATCAAGAGCACAATTGCTACAAGTTGTTCCCTTTCTACCTGGAACCCAGGTCACTCGACTCCTAGCCGAATGCTTCTTAGAATCACCATCCTCATACACTCGTCGAAATTCTGTGCGTTCGCATGGGCAGCTGGTCGTTTTCCTTTCCTCCCCAGCACCCCGAGGCATACGGTGGTTCACTGGGCTAACCAAGTTTAACCAGTGCGCTAGTGGTGAAATCTGACCTGGCGCAAGTGAAACCCCCAAAGCATGCTTGGGGTTGCTGCCTGCTCATCCCTCCCTCCCAACTCTTAAGCCAGTGCTCTTTTCCATCTGCCCTGCTGATTGATGCATGTGTGGGGACGAGCTGGTATGAATACCAGCCCGGTGACAGATGCGCCGGAGCACACGGGGCCACCGTCCCAGTATATCTTAGGTCTGTCAGTGTAATTTTATTATCAAGCATTTATCAAGGCTGCTAGACGCTAGGCGCTTTGCTTACTGCGGAGAGGAACATCAAAACGAATAGGATACAGACCCTGCCCTCAAGGAGCACTTAATTTGATAACAGCGACACGCTTAGACATACATATTTCTCACGCACGGCAAATGGTCGCCCATGGCAACTCTACTTTGTATGGACACAGAGGAAGGGTGGGGGGTGTGCTCGGATCCGCTCCCGCCGAAAGCCTCCCTATAGCCGAGGGTCTCCCCTAGAATGCTATGCCTGTGCAGGAGGAAAAATCCTTCAGGGACACCAGCCTCAGCAGCACCTCTCCCCAGACTGCATGGCAACCTTCGGGGAATCCGGTGGCGTCCCGAAGGGGCTCGGGGTCAGTGCCACCGCACTGTTCGGGGTGTGACGCCAACACGACTGTCTCTGACATTATTTTGTGCAGTGCCTCACCAGATACGTATTGTTCTGATTAAACCAATCCTTATAGTTACTCTTAACCTGAAAACCTATTCTGGAAGGCCGTCTTGCGTATGTTATAGCTACATGGCTAAAGCTCCACGCTAATCTACTTGGTGAACTTCCTAGCGCACTTTGGCCAAAGCTGTCATTGTTACCAGGGTGTAACGATGCTTCCCATCCCGCGGCGATGTCTGTGCCAGCAGCCAGCACTTTTGTTCTCATCGCTAACAGGGCTAGGGGTGTCTCCGGTTTGTTAACATTTTGTGTGTGTCTTAGCTCCAATACTGTGAACCTCTATCGGGGACTTTTTGGGAGAATGAATTTGCTGTAAAGGAAAAGGAGGGAAATTAAAAGGAAAGCGTTCTGTTCCGCTACTAACGATGTTGTGAATAAGAGTGTTGGGATCGGAGAAAGGTTTTGTAGGAACATTTTGCTGTGCGCATTCATATCATTTAAGCAATAGCACATTCAAGCAAAGTGCAGCGCTACCTGTGACTCTGTGACCTACCTTGATAAATGAGTCTGACCAAGGATTCTGTATGGGCGGGGTCAGGAGGAGGTCCATGGGGATGGGGTGTGTGTGTGAGACACAGTCAGTTATTACACTGAGTGACACCAACCTGGGTGACGCCCCTAGGAGAATCGTGGTGCTTCTCCAGCCCCCAATTTCCATAGCACTTGTGAAATGGGAAGACACCCCCCTTCTTGTTCTGAGCTCAGGGGCAACTCTAGAGGTCATTCCGTCTAGAGTTCTGCCTCTGGGGGGAATTGCCCCAACCGGGCCGACGTGGGAGAATCAGCACTCCATGCAGAGAACAAGGAAACACTCATTTATTTTCCTCTGCTCTGGTGTAGAGGGCTGAGTGCAGGCTGTGAGAAGAAGGGTGGGGGCAGTGGTGAGGAAATTTGTAGGTCAGTGCCTGACAAGGGGAACAGGGTCACTCAGGGAAAATATGGCCTTGCTCCCCACTGGCAGTTTCCCAGAGAAGCTCTAACTGTTCCCCACCTGTCTTGTAACCTCCCCGCACCCCACCCCACCCCCACCGTGCGGCTGTCCCCGTGTGCACGGAGCAGGGAGGCGATGATGAATTTCCCCCGAACCGCATTACAGACAGTCATAAATAATGCTTTGCTCTTTGGTGACGGCATTTTCCATTAGAGCTGCCTGTGCCGGGCTGTTGCTGTCCCCAGTCTTCTGCCGGGGACTTGCAGTAAAATTTATCAGCGAGCTTTCTGCACCTAATAAATCATCCCCTCCGGGAGCCATCTGGCAGATAAGGCCGCGAGAACCCACATGCTCTGCAGAGGCGGAGCCGGGTGAGAGATGGCCCAGGCCTGGCTCTGCAGAAGGGACCTTCTCCACGGGCCCGGGCCTGTCTGAGGCACTTCCTGGCTGGCTGGGTGGAGACACCTTATGGCAGCAGCTCCTGGAACTGTTTGGCTTCAGGTGCCACCCGAGGGAACCGAAAGCCCCCAAGCTCCAAACCCACTGCCATCGAGTGGATTCTGACAGCAGGTGACCCTCCGTAGGGCTTCTGGGGCAGTACGTCCTTCCTAGAGCAGACAGCCTCCCCTGTCGCCCCTGGAGGGAGTGGCTGGTGGGTTTGAACCTTGTCCCTTGGGGTTCTTAGCTGTCCAACACTTACATGACAGCATCCCTCTGGGAACAGACCCACCAAGTCCCATCCTGCTTGTCCTCTCCACTTCCGGAGGAGCGGAGGTCCTCAGGTCTGGCATGGGAAAGAGCAGGGCTGCCCCAGGTCCAGGCAGATGCCTCGATGTGTTTGCGTATGACGTCGACAACTGCCCTACCCCCCCACCCCCCAAAGATCCTGTTGCTACAACTGGTCACGGCCAACATCAAAGGCATCTCCAAGGGAGGCATGAGTGACTTCCTGCTCGGATGAAGGCGTCTTGGATCACCGCCCCCTGAGCTCAGCGTAAACTTCACATGTATGAGGCGGCTTTTCAAAGTTTATGGAAAAATGGAATGAAAAGATAATGGAGTTTTTTCCACTAGCTTTTGAACCCCCTGGCACCACCTCCCATTTTATGCTCTGTGTAATACCCAGCATGACAGTATCATTTTCTTTGAGAAACCGACTGTCTTAAATGATTAGGCACTAAGGAAGACTCTGGGAGATCCTAGGTGGTACAAATAATTACATCTCAGCTGCTGACTGGAAATTTGGAAGTTTGGGGAGACACTGCGGAGCTTTAAGGAGCTCTCGTGGCATTGTGGGCTATGCGTTGGACTGGCTCATCGCAGGTTCAGCAGTTCAAACTCACCAGCTGTACCGCCCAAGAAAGATGAGGCTGTCCACCCTTGTGGCAGCTTAAAGGACTCGCCTCTGCCCCGTAGGGTCCCAAGACTGAGAATCAGCTTGATGCAGTGGGGTTTAATTATGCTCACTTTTAGAAGAGAAGAAAGATTTGGTGATCTGTTTCCAAAAAATCAGCCAATGAACATGCTGTGGAGCATAGCTGTACTCACCATGAATCAGAATTCACTCGTCAGCTACTGGCATTTTAAAAGGAGGCTCTGAAGGTGCGTGGCAGTGAAAATGGTGTACACTTGTTTGCCAGCCTCTACTGGACCCCTGGTGGGTAGGGCTTACGTGTTGCGCTGCTAAGCACAAGGTCAGCAGTGTGAAACCATCAGTCACAAGGAAGGGACCTTCAACCAGGGTGCAGTATAGCTCTGACGAAACACACGCCATTGCTCGAGTTCCTACATGCTTTCCCCCCTCCCACTGTCATGACCCAGTTCTACCTTACAAATCCGGCTAGACTGGAGCATTTACACTGGTACCGATAAGAGCTCTCAACACATGGAATCCAGGAAAGATAAACCTCTTAGGAGCAACAATGGGAGTATCAATACCATGAGGGTAGGGGAAGGTCGGGGGAGAAAGGGGGAACCGACCACAGTGATCGACATATAACCACCCCCTCCTACAGGGGCATGAACAACAGAAACATGGGTGAAGGGACACAGCTATGGTGTATGATATGAAAATAATAATAATATAATTTATCAAGGGTTCACAGGGTGTGAGGGTGGAGAGGGAGGGGGTTGGTGGGAAAGTTGCTGATACCAAGGGCTCAAGTAGAAAGAAAATGTTTTGTCAGTGATGATGGCAACATATGTACAAGTGTGCTTAATACAACTGAATGATGGATTGGTATCAGATTTGTAAGAGCCCCCAGTAAAATGATTAATAATAATAAAAAAACCAGTTACAACTTGGGACACCCCAGGGGCAGGTCTACCCTGTTCTATAGGATTGCTATGAGTTGGAATCAATTCAATGGCAGTGAGGGAGTGACTCACCCACAGGCTGGCCATCCAGGGAAGGAAGGCCTGGGAATCTGGTTCCATGAAGACCACAGCCAAGTAAACCTCCCCGAGCAATTTTATGTCAACAACAGAGTTGACTCAGTGGCAACGGGGTTTCTTATTTATTTACTTTTGATTTGGTCCTAAAGGGTGCTGGGCCCAGAGGGGAGAGCTGACTAGATTAAATGGTCCCAGCGCTCCCCGTAAGGCATGTGCATTCAGGTTGGAGAGACGATTTTAAGATCACAGCCCCAGGTCAGGTGACCCGAGTGATCCACGGCAAGCCATGGAGCTTGCAGGATAGGAAAGCGTGCTTGGGGTTTATAGACCCAGTGCCTAGCACGGTGCCCGCTGCCTCGCGAGTGCTCCACATTAGGAGTGTTGTACCATACCGATCGGAGTGTGGTAGGAAATCAGATGGTTGACACAGAGTCCAATGCAAAATAGCCACCAAATACAAAATAAAGTACAGGCCTCCCTCCGAGCCACAAGCCTTGGAGCCGGTTCTGGGTAACTGCAGGAAAGTGTCTACAGTGATGAATTCACTACGTTGGGGTGTCTTACAGGTGCATCAGCGTTATGAAAGTGTCTAAAATGCTGTGACACAGAGACGGGGGCAACTAGCTGCTCCGTGGGAGAAAGACGGGCTTTCTACTCCTGTAAGGAGTTACAGTCTCACAATGCTGTTGGGAAAGTCTTGCCGACCTTGCTTGATGATGCAGGCTGACCGCAAACCTTCCACTTGAAAGAAAAGCATCTTATTTGTGGGGTGCAATGAAACGAGATGCGCCTCTACCAGTGAGGTGACAGCACAGGAAAGGCAGTCTCACCATTTCAGACCCCGTGGAGCGTGGACTCGGTTCCTTGAGGTTGGCAAGTGATTGTTGAGCAAATCCTGGACGGGGCATGATGGTGCTCGAGTTCTCGCCCCGACTCGACAACCAGCTGCATGAGCTTGGTCTAGGTGTGCTCGCAGCCTCCGTCATCAACGGAGAACTTACTGCCATTGATTGGATTCCAACTCACAGTGGACTCCGTGTAAGCACAGGGAGGAACTGCCCCTGTGGGTTTCCGAGACTAACTCTTTATGGGAGTAGAAAGTCCTTGTTTTTCTCCTACGGAGTGACTGATGGTTTTGAACTGCTGACCTGATGCTTAGCAGCCCAACAAGAAATCCACTTTGTCAGCAGGGCTCCTTGAATTAATAGAGAAAGGCAAGATACATTTTAGTAGTTTTTAGTAGATGTTCTAGGGTTTTAGTTTTGCCTTTGCTGGGACCCACGCTTTCAAAAAGACAGGAAACAGAAGGGTTAAGACCAACCTGAACTCTCTCCTCTTGCCCTTTTGGGCCACTTCACAGCCAAGATAGCCTTTGTTAAAGTCCTAGCAGGAGGGGGGCCCAGGCAGTTGGCACCTGAGCTCTACACAGGGCTTCCCTGGGGGCTCCTTCCATAGGAGGCCACCCATCCTGGGTGAACAGTGAATGGAGTATCCTGAAGATGCTTAGCTTAGCTATGCATTTAATTTGGCAGTAATTGAAATTTGCCAACAAAAATTTGCATGTAATCTGCAATTTGGTTTTTCAATTAAAATTGCTTCCTTCTTGTGCATGGGAAATGCTTGGCATTTTGCAAATAGGAGCCTCCTACCTTAGGGGATGGAGCGAGGGGAGGGATGTGGGATAAGGAGGTGAAGTCTGAGACTCAAAGGGAAGCATCCGAGTGTGGAAGGGCAGGAGACCTGGAGTTGTGCACTGGGCAGATGGAAGGGCTAAAAGCTGCTCTCTGACTGAGCTTGGTGGTTCGCATGGAAAAGAAGCTCTGCTGGGAGAATTCTGGATCTCTGGGGCCAGGAGGAAGGCAAGAATTAAGGCATGAGGAGGTTGAAACAGATAGGAAGGGTCAACTGGATCTCCTTGGCCAGGGCAGGCAAGCACCAAGCAGCCGAAGCCAATGGGCAGGAGACCACAGGCCCGGGAGCTGGAAAGCAGGAGGTGGTTGATCAGAAGCATGAGAAATTTGCTTTCTATCAGCCTGGTGGCGTAGTGGTTTCACATTGATCTCTCATCCACAAGGTCAGGCGTCTGGAACAACTAGCTAGCTGATCCATGGGAGAATGAGGGGGCTTTCTACTCCTGTGAAGAGTCACAGTCCTGGAAGCCCTCCGGGCAGTTCTACCCTGTCCTACAGGGTTGCGATGAGTGGCCACCGACTTGCTGGCAGCGAGTGTGGTTTGGTTTGTGGGTCTGTGGGAGAGCGGACTTCCATCGAGAAGAAGCAGTGCAGCTCACTGCAGGGTGGACAGGAAAGGTGTGCTTGGTTGACTGAGGGGGAGAGGTGAGGGCAGGGAGCAGGAGTTCTGGGAGCCCTCCTGAGGGTATGGAAATGGGAGCATGCAGGAAGTGGTCTAGGTGAAGCAGGCTCCAGGGATGGACTTTCCTTGACTGGCTCCTTGACCTTGGCTAGGCTGCAGTTCTCGCAACCATCCAGTTGGCATGCAGCTCCTTTATTCCTCCCCGAGTGGGGGCCGTGAGATGCAGCCTGGTGGGCTGTGCGTGGGGAAGGGCTCCGCTTGAGTCCGTGGTCCTTGTCCAGTGCCTGGCACACACTGAGAATTTAGGAAAGGTCTGTGGACATGAGAATGGGTCAAAAGAAGTCATGCCGGCAGAACAAAAGGAACTTGTAAAGAGCCGCTTATGGTGCTCATGTGGCCTTTCCATTTATGAACATGGCGTTGGGTGTTTGAGCCAAGGCTGGTCTGAGCTCTGGGTGGGAGTTAGGGGTGGAAGCAAAGGTCTGAGAAGAGGTGCTTTTGACTTGGCCCTTCTCTTGAAGCATGGGCTTTTGGCGAGGACTTGCCACATGAGACGAGGCAGGGGCGTGAGACCTAGACAGGGTAACTAGGGCAATCTCAAAACTCTCTAGACTGTCTGCTCCCTCCCATTCAAGTGCCAAGGGCAGTCTGTATTCTAAATCATGCCCCACGCCCACTTCAAGATGCAGAGATGGTGATAGCTGCCACGCAGTAGCAGGCACACCTCTCCTCTCTGTCTGCCCACCTGAGGCAGATGCCTTTCATAGTTGTGGGCCATCGGAATGGAATGTCACTCTGCACCTTGTGTGACACACCCTTGGACTTGAGACCAAGTATAAGTATCCTTCTTGGCCTCTATCCATCTGCCTCTGTGTCTACTGTACCTGGGGAAGGGCACCTGGCAGTAGCAGCTTGGAGTGGCACCCGGGGCACAAGCCTTACCTGCCATACCTTAGCTACACCCCTGCGCTCAGGCTCCCCAGGTGCCTCAGCTGCTCTGGGTTGGCGTGCCCCCTGGGTGGTTGGTGGAGAAATGGATCCAAGGGCTGGCATGGAGGTAGGTCAGGCCTTAAAGGGCAGAGCCAGTGAAAGCCTGGAGGGAAAGAGTTTGGTCCCCCGTGCTCGGCTCTCTGAGGGGACCGAGAAACATGGCAAGCTGTGGTAGGTGACCTTGGCTACAGCAGAGAGCACGCAGCTCTGGGTGGCGAGGGGCCTTAGTCTCCACCACTGCAAGGCCTTCTTTGTCTGGTTTCTTTCAAGTCTAGATAATCCTTTCTACCTGGCCAGACAGCTGAACTGTTTACATTTTTTAAAATTCAATAATAAATCTGCCAACCCTGCAGGGCCAGAGCCAAGGGCTTTGCTTGCTGCATCCACACAGAGGTCTCATAAAAAGGGTGTAAAATGAAAGAGAAAAATGCACATTGCACACTTCGTCCGTCTGCTCTGGGTTATACCGATTCTCAACTCGTCTCTATTACAAACAGCCAACCTTCCCACAGGTTCAGGTCCCTCCTGCAAGGCCTGGAAGACCCTTATCTCTGTCTCCCACCCCCAGGTCTACCACCATCCTTGCCTCTCGCCCCCATCTTTTGCCTGAGGAAATTCATACTTGTTAGTAAACACATCATGCAGATTCGGGGTGTTCTAGGAGGAAGAAAGAGCCCACAGTGTCTGGGTACATACTGCGTACATAAGTACATGTGTACATGACTGCACACAGCCACCCATCCTCTAACATGTACACTCACTGCCTCCGCCGTCAGGTGATCCCGGGTCAAATCATACTCTACTGGGCAGAGTCAAACTAGTCTATTGGCTTTCGGAGACCATACCTTTTTAAAAAAAATTTTATTTTATTGGTGGCTTATACAACTCTTATCACAATCCATACATCCATCCATTGTATAAAGCACATTTGTACATTTGTTGCCCTCATCATTCTCAAAACATTTGCTCTCCATGTAAGCCCCTGGCATCAATTTCTCATTTTCCCCCTCCCTCTCCGCTCCCCCGTCCACATGAACTCTTGATAATTTATAAATTATTATTTTGTCATATCTTACACTGTCTGGCATCTCCCTTCACCCACTTTTCTGTAATCTGTCCCCCAGGGAGGAGGTTATATGTAGATCCTTGTAATGGGTTCCACCTTTCTACCCTACCCACCCTCCACCCTCCTGGTATCGCCACTCTCACCATTGGTCCTCAAGGGATCATTCGCCCTGGATTCCCTGTGTTTCCAGCTCCCATCTGTACCAGTGTACATCCTCTGGTCTAGCCAGATTTTTAAGGTAGAATTGGGATCATGATAGTGGGTGGGGAGGGAGCATTTAGGAACTAGAGGAAAGTTGTATGTTTCATTGATGCTTCTCTGCACCCTGACAGGCTCGTCTCCTCCCTGCGACCTTTCTTTAAGGGGATGTCCAGTTGCCTACAGATGGACTTTGGGTCTCTACTCTGCACTCCCTCTCATTCACAATGATATGATTTTTGTTCTTTGATGCCTGAAAACTGATCCCTTTGGCACCTCGTGATCACACAGGCTGTTGTGCTTCTTCCATGTGGGCTTTGTTGCTTCTGAGCTAGATGGCCACTTGTTTACCTTCAAGTCTTTAAGACTATATCTTTTGATAGCTGGGCACCATCAGCTATCTTCACCACATTTGCTTATGTGCCCACATTGTCTTCAGTGATTGTGGCGGAAAGGTGAGCATTATGGAATGCCAATTTAATAGAACAAAGTGTTCTTGCATTGAGGGAGTACTTGAGTGGAGGACCAATGTCCATCTGCTACCTTAATACTAAACCTATGCACAAATATCTATTTCTCCATCCTTATATATAAAAATATTTATTTATGTACATGCCTTTATTTAGACCTCTATAAATGCCCTTTGCCTCCTAGCTCTTTCCTCTATTTCCTTTGACTTTCCTCATGTTCAGCCTTCATTTGGGTTACAGTAATTCCTCTCGGTCACATTACCCTTGATCATGCCCTACCAGGCTTCCACACCATCCTTACCACCAATTTGGTTCACTTGTTGTTCCCTTGTCCCTGGATTTGTTAACACCACTTCCCTTCCCTCCACCTCTCCCTCTCCCATGTCCCCTCCGGAATTGTCGGTCCCATTGTTTTCTCCTCCAGATTGTTCATCCAGACTATCTTATTTAGACAGACCTGTGGAGATAATAAAATGCACAAAAACAAGACAGAGCAAAACCTAGCAACAAAAGAAAAAAAAAACCCAAAACAACAACAACAAAGAACCAATGACAAAAAACAAAACAAAGAACCACAACACAACAACAAAATAAAAGAAAAGCTTGTAGTTAGTTCAAGGACTGTTTGTTGGCCTTTAGGAGTGTTTTCCAGTCAAGTCTGATGGGGTGCCAAGCCCTGGCCCCAAAGTCTAGTTTTAGTATTCTCTGGGGACTTCATTGCTCTGTTCCCCTTGCTGTTCTGTTGCACACCCTTAGTGTTTTGCCTCGGTGTGGTGGGATCAGATGGGTCGCAATTCCCACAATGTGTCTCCAACAGTGTCCCCTTTAGGGCTATGGGTCAGTAAGGGATGCCGTGTCTCATAGTGGGGTTGGTATATGGTCCTCTCTGCGGATTGGCTGCTCTGAGAAGGGTTATTGTCCTCAAGACTTGGTGGACCAGGATGTGCTCCACTCTCTCTTCCTCCCATTTCATTTACTCCTGTTTGCTCTGATCAGACATGTCCCTCTCCCTCAGCTACAGCTTCAGTGCTTTCCTCTGAAATAAATTCTTCTTGGGGGAGGGGTAGCTGTCCACATAGTTGGGATTGGGGCTGGCCCCTCAGACCTCTCCACTGGAGACCAGTGGAGCAGATGGTCTCAACTTTTTCTTAAAGAGTAGCTAGTGCATTTGAACCACCTACCTTGAGGTTAGCAGCCCAACACTAACTTGACACTTGACCAGGGTTCTTTCCACACATAACACAGAGCCACTGAGTGGATTCTGACTCATGTTATCTTATATAGGGTTGCTCAGACTATAAATGTTTACGGGGGCAGACAAGTCTCATTTTTCTCTCTTGGAGCTGATGGTGAGTTTTAACCATGAACCTCTAGACTAATAGCTCAATGTTTATCCCACAACACCTTTGCAACACGTAGTCTATGCCAAATGCATTATCTACTTACCCTCTATATGTAAATGTATGTTGAAAAGGTGCATATGGGTTATCCTTTCACTGATGGAAGAATTGTGTTTATTATGGGTAGATTTTGAACATAACCACACCCACGCCATTAGCTTGGTTAATCTTCTATAGAAACAAACAAACTTTCCAACTCTATCTGCTTCATCCCCTACACAAATCCATCAGTTAAAGTGACCACTTCAGACTGCCTAACCGCGCCTTGTTTTCTTCTCCCTCCTGGCCTCTGCCCACTACAATTCTCCTGCTGATACTTCTCAACCCTCTGGCTGTCCAGCTCAGTGCGGCTGATGCTGGAAGTCCCACCTCTTTCTCAAGGTCTTCCTGGGCCTATCGTGCTTTCTCTTCGCTGGAAACTTGGTTGACATTCACAACTCCTCTCTGTCCCTTGCTCAACAATCAGGTATTGTGAGTGTGCTTTTGAAGTTCTTATAACTGTCCCATTTAACCATGCTTTTACCACTTCCTGTTTCAAATCCCCCCACCGTGGGGCCATTGGTGGGACAGTGATAGACTTCTCACCTTCCATGGGGGGTGTTGTGTTTGGTTCTCTGCCGTGCACCTGGTGCGCAGCCATCACCTAGTTTTCTTGTTACTATGATGCTGAATCACTTTGAGGGGAGCACTTCCAGTCTAAGATGGACTAGGAACACTAGCCTGGTCAACTGCTTCTGAAAAATCAGCCAACGAGAACCCAATGGACACAACAATCTTATCTGCAACCCATCGGTGAGGATTGCAGGAGACTCGGCCGTACTTTGCTTCAGTGTGCATGACTTTGCCAGTTGTGCGTGGAGCCAATTCCACATCAGCCAACAACAACAACATTCCCTTAATAGAACATGATAGCTCACAAAAGGTTCTATCTGTTATAGTGACAAACGCATAGTAGGTTCATAGTAAATATGCATTGGGCTGCTAACCATAAGTTTGATGGTTCAAACCAACCAAAAGCTCCCAGGGGGAAAGATGAGACTATCTCCTTCTGTAGAGATTTATAGTCTCAGACACTCTGTATGGGGTAACTAAGAATTGGAATGGCTGTGAGGCTTGAGGGGTGGGTTCCAATCAGACTCCAAATTTATTGCCATAGAGACAATTCTGAATCATAGCAACCCTTTGGAACAAAGTAGCACTGCCATGCGGGTTCTGAGACTCTAACACTTGACAGGAAGAGAAAGCCTCCTTTTCCTCCTGTGTTGACTAGAGAAACAAATTCATAGACACTCATATGTGCGTAAGAAAGAGCTTTATATCAAAGAGTAATTAGTTATTAAGAAAACATCCCAGCCCAGTCCAGATCAAGTCCGTAAGTTCAATATTAGTCCTTATGTTCAATACTAGTCCATAAATTCCTCTTTAGACTCATGCAGCACATGCAATGATGCCGAATGCAGGAAGATCACAGGCCATTGGGTGGAAAATTGTGGATCCTGTGGTGGTGGAAGTATCTCAGCACTGGCATGGATCTCCACGTGACTCCTCCAGCTCCAGGGCTCTGGCTCCATCAGCATAGCTCCATGGAGCTTGTCAGCAGGAAGGTGAAGCAGAGAGAGTGTGTTGTCCCACCTCCAGGGTGGAAGACAGGAGCTCACAGAATCCTCAGGCGTAGGCCATGCCCACACAGAGGCCTCATTGGCTATGACCTGATTGACAACCTAGACTCCACCCCTTTACTCCGGTTGACAGGAGATTATGTAACTGCCACATTTCCCAGGAAGCCACTGGTGGTTTCAAACTGCTGACTTTGAGGTTAGCAGCCCAGGGCGTAGCCTGCCATACCACAGAGCTCCTTGGAGGAAGGATTAGTAAATGAGTATTGGAGGAATGAATGAATAAACATTTGCTCTTGGAGCATGAGTGTGCCTTTGGTGCTGAGATGGTCTCTTTCTTGACCAATAAGCAAGGCTGTTCACTGGGGGCTATTGCCCATCAGATGTCTGTGAGGGTCAACAAAGTTGGACCGTGTTTGATGACACTGAGTATCAGTGGTTATTGAATGTTGGTGCCAGCTCCCACACCCTTTGTTTTAATCTGCATGCAGACTGTTGAGAATTCTTTAATGGTGTAAGAAAATAACAATGGCAACCCAAACCGAGGGCTCCTCTCCCTGGGCCCCTCCCTCTGTACCTTTCCCACTCTCTTTTTACACCCCTGTAGGTTCCCCACATGCTGTCTGTATTTAATTTAGAGCAGGGAATTACTAATTCAATTTTCTTTCAAATGTGCTGCGTGCCACCGCCGCCGCCTGCCATCTTGCTCTGCCTTTGCTTTGTGTTTCCCACCTCAAGGCCACTTTACGAATTTGTTTGATTTGTGGCTGTGGTTTGTAGCTGTCACAGATTTCTTTGTTCTTGTTGTCGTTGCTGCTGCTGCTACTGTTTCCTTGCAGCCCCCACTTTCCGCTGAATGTTTGGGTAGTAAATATGGTTTACACCAACCCTGTTGGAAATAATGGCATTTATGTGCTGAAGTTATTTCCAAAACCTGTGACACGTGTACACAACTGGATCCACGGCAGGGCCGCTAGACTGGCGCGAACACAGACTCCATGAGCCCTTTGCGACGGAGTCTAAACAGGTGTCTGAGACGAGGGCTGGGCCAGGCCTTGCAGGGAGAAGCGACCTCCCACTCCTGATGCTGGCTCCAAACTTAAGCTGGGCCATAAATACCTTGCTTCACACTGGGGGATGCAGGAGATATTGTCCTGATTTTTTTAAATCTGCTAAATGCTCCCTTCACATTCCTTTGTGCATCTCACATTAAACTTCTCGTGTTGTTTTTAGATTCACTCACCTCGGTGGCTTCATTGCTCGGAATTCTGGTACGGAAAAGCAAAACAGAACACTGCACCCAGAGACAATGGATTTAGCTTTTAAAACTGGGTGGTTCTCTCTTCTTCCCAGTGACTACCGATATGGGGGGGTTGGCAGCTCCAATCCACCAGGGGCACCACTGGAGAGAGATGCGTCTCTCTGTTCTCATCAAGATTTACAAAGCCTTGGGTCTCCTATCTCAGGCCTCTATGAGTCGGAATGACTTGATGGATGCCAATGGTGGTGGGCTTGGGCTTCAGAGGTCAATCTAACCACTTTGAATAAGGGGCCCTGCGGGTACAATGGGTAAGAGCTCACCTACTAACCAAAAGGTCATCGGTTCAAATCCACCCAGAGAGTCCTCAAGAGAAGAATCCCAGTGACCTGCTCCCTTAGAAACGTGACTGCCCAGGGCAGTTCTATTCCCACATAGAAGCCACTCGCTCCAAGTCAGGATCTGGTCGGAGGCATCACCACCAGTTTGAGCAATGGCCTTACATCTCTTTGGCGTCCATTCCGCCTAACCTCGGACAGGATGTGGAGACTTCGAGAACCCTCAGAGGGGAGCCTGGTTTCTCTAAAAGATGTGGCTGCAGCCTCTGCATTTGGGGATGTGGGATTCTTCGTTGCACAGGTCCTTGACCGCTTGCGCCCCTGGGAGTAACCCCAATGTCGGCATCGGACCCCTGCCTGGGAGGCAGAGTCAGCACGTGGCCCCCAGGTGACTATCTGGTTGGCCAAGATGTCAGCAGTGATTTCAGGGATGACTTGACTCTGTGGACGGAGGGCCGCTTGACGAAGGCGGAGGAAGGGTGTTTCGATTGTTCTCTGGCTTGTAAATGCCAAGCAGAAATCTTGTTGCAGTTCCTAAATGCCACATTTCGGCGTGTTTATTGTTCCCCCCCTAACGGGGAGAGATGGTGAATGGACTAATAATTCAGGAGCCGAGAACATGTTTATTTGATTTTTAGAGCTTCACCAAATACAGTGTGTACAGAGCCTGGTGCCAACAGCATGCATAATTCCTCCAGGAAAGGGGCTGATAGAACACAAAGCTTGCATGCTTCAAAACTGTAACCAATATTTACACATCTGAGTGACTAATTCTCCCCTGCAAACGGGAGAACAATGGACACAATAGTCAGGTACATTAATGCGGGGCTTGCTCTTCGGGTGACTTGGGTGTTTGACACATAAACAGAGTTGGTGAGGGGGTGACTGTGGGGGGAGACGCGGAGGCTTTTTATCTACCTGTGTAACCATACACCAAACAGCAGGTTACAAACATGCTCAGAAAATGCTGACCCAACACCGTTCCCGTGCCTCCTGTGCAGGATTGGCGCATGATTTGCAGCGCTGCGGGAGTTCTGTAGCTGACCTCATTAGCGGCGCGTTTCCTGGCTTGTTAGCATCATATTTGTATAATTTACAGCACCTTCGGTTTTATGGAATGTGTTTCTTGTAGAGTGTAATGGCAGCAATATATTTAACCTATCGTGTTTAGCAATGCTTTTGCTGGAGGCAGCCTGCACATATAAAGGGGACATTTTCTCCTCTCCTGCATGGGCTCTATTCTCGTTTTGGCTGGCTTGGCTGCCGCATGTGTGTGTGTGTGCGCGCATGCCTGTGTGCTGTGTATATGCATGCATAAACATATGTGTGCAAATTCCTAAGAGACCTGTGAAAGGAACCTGGAAGTGACGCTCCTATTTCCGAGGTCAGAGGCCCGCTCCTGGGGCCTGTCTCCTCCTGTCTCCAAGCCGTGGTTGTGGACTGAATGGAACTGACAGGTCCAGTGGACACTTGCGAAGGGGAGGCCATCAGGTGGGTGGGTATTTGGAGACATTTTCCCAGGACCTCGATGGAGACGCTAGTGAATAAGGTGGTGCGCTGAAGTGGCTTTTCACGGTTCCATGGCCTCTTGTTTGTTTTTGCATAAACAACAGGACCTAATGCCTGGTATATGCCACCCGGGGGCAGACCCCGGTCCCCTAGCCTCTGATCTAAGGGGACAAAAGGCTCATGTACAAGCATAGGCATATTCGTTCCCCCTCTGTGCATGTGGACAAGTAGAACTTGCTGGCCTCAAACGTTGGAAAAGCGGATGCTCCCTTACCTTGGAGGTCTTTCTGGGAAGCCCTGTAATCCCTGGTGGTTTAAATGGGGAACTCAGCTGCGAACAGAAAGGTTAGAGGTGTGATTCCACACAGAGGTGCCTGAGGATTGACTTTGGAAAATCAGCCACTGAGAAGCCTGTGGAGTTCAGTTCTACGCTGATAGACATGGACGGCGCTGCCATGGGCTGAAATGAACTAGATGGTACCTACTAAGGAGAATCCTGGACTAGGAGATCAGATATCTGGTTGCAAATGTGCTGCCAGCCACTTGGCCCCATGACCTTGGGCAGATTGTTCCCCTGTTTCAAGTCACTCCAAAAAATGGGGGAATGGGATTCGATCACCTCTTTATGGAATTCCATTTCTATGCTCCCAAAGGCAGAGGAAGACAGAGGCTGGGGTTCTAAGGTACCGGGTCATCGAGCTGGGTGCCTATGGAAAGTGACCCAGAAGAGGGAAACACAGCTGGCCAGGACCTGTCAGTGTGTCTCAGTTACATGTTCTGACAGGGGGCAAAAAGGGTGAACAGACTCATCATTCAGAAGCCAAGGGCATGGCGGGGTTGTCTTTAGAGCGTTTATCACACCTGGCGGCAGAGTGTGCACAGCTGCAGAGTTCCTTCCCATAATCACTTCTTGGCCTCAGAGAGAGACTCACCCCAGGGGCACGGTAAATAAGTAGGTCCTGTACTTTGTCAACCCGTGAGAGAATGAGAAGAAACTAAGTTAATCTAGTAGAATGACCCGAGGCACAGGGGCAACAGTTATGCAACTGGGTAGTCAGGTTCAAGTTCTTGGCTCCTTGTCCACACGACTCCCCCACCCTCCAATCTGTAAAAATCTCAGAAAGAGTTCGGTAACTGATAGCATCTTCAAACAGGATACATCTCCTCATTGATTCAGAAGCATCTGGGTTCTTGATTCTATTTGTTAGATATGCCCCCCGAGACACCATGAGTAGCTCAATTTTGTGGCAATAATTCAAAATGCTAAATACATTTGCATTCACAATCTGAACAGGCATTTTCATCAACATCTTAAATGCCTTAGGGTAGCTGACTATTTGAAGGCATTGAATATTGAATTCCTTGGTAAAGCAAACGATTGCTTTGTAAAGTCTCTAGTTTTAAGTTAATTGAACCTTGAACTATTTATCCAATGTCCAAACAAAAGCTCTATAAAATTCCTACCCTCCAAATTATACTAAAATTTGAATCAACATTTGCATGTATACCATCGTTAGTAAATATAACACAGTATACATAGTTTCAACTTCAAATTCAATGTAGCTAAACTAGGTTGGCTTCAAAACTCTGCAAAAGCTAGACCATTATTGTAAATGTTATTAAAAATCTCTGATTTATCCCACTTGGCTGGTCTGGTAACTGGCTTTTCTAGTGATATGATAAAAAAAAAGGCTGTGAACCTGGAACAGTTAGTGGAACAGATGTATGATTAGACAAACTCTTTCCCTCCTGGTAAAATTGAAGCCATGTTTCTCTTCCCCCTTTGGCTGCTCCAGAGCCTCAGCTTCTTTCTCAACCCCTTGTGACCTAGGACTGTGCTGATTTTCAGACTGCTTTTCCTTGGAGCCTGTGCTCTTGGTTACTAACTGGATGACTGGCAGTTTGAAACCGCCCAGAGGTGTCTCAGAAGAGAGGCCTGGCAATTTACACCTAAAAGACCAGCCGTTGAAATTCCTATGGAGCACAGTTTATAGGGTGGTGGTTAAGGACGGAGTCCTGGCTAGGGATGGAATCAAATCTGTCAGTCAAGTTGCAGTTGATGACATCTCCTGGACATAGCCAGCCTTTGGTGTAAGAGTGAGGGACTCCAGGAACTGACCTGTCTGACCCTCACCTTCCTGCCTGTTGGAGCTCTGCCTGCCTTGAGTGGTGGCCCCATGTGGGTCACCCAACACTGAGACCTGCTGGTGCCCTGCCATGTTTCCACTAACTTTGGATCTACAGGACTCTACACCCACTGCCTGTGACCTTCCTGCATTCTGTGTCATTGCATGTGGCCACCTGAGTCAGAAGAGGGGCTCTAGAGACTTGAATTGGACTGGGCTGGGATGACTACTTGATATATACTTACTTCTTGATATAGACCTCTTTCTTATACATATATGGGTGTCACTGGATTTGTTTCTCTAGACTATCTGGAGTAGCATATACTCCAGCACATAGGGGGCTGGTCACCAAGAGTTGGAGTCAACTCAATGGCAATTTGTTTATTATGATTTGTTATATAAATAATGTTTTTATTGTGTCCTTTGAAAATATGTTTTGTAAATCCAAACCTCTATATCTGTGGTTACAATCCAATTTGGGAATTGGCTGTCTTTATTATGCTAATGAGCTGGATTCTAGTAGGACGCATCTTGAGTCGATGTCTTTTGAAGTACAAGAGGGACTAAACAAGGAACGGAAGAGGCAGAGGCGGGAAGGGAGATGCCAAGCCCCAGGAAGATATCCCAGGAGCAGAAGTTCACAGAGCTAAGGGCCTTTTTCCAAACAGAAAACACAAGGATTGGCACTCTGAATTTAGATTTCTCACTTCCTAAATGGAAAAAATAAATTTCTGTTTATTAAAGCTGCCTACTTGTGGTATTTTGGTTACAGAAGGACTATATTACTAATACAGAATTTTGTATGATAAGAGTGGGGTGCTACTCTTACAGATATCTACATTATGGACATTTGAAGTGGGAAAATGAATAGAGGCTGAAAGGCTGTCGAATAGAAAAGCCTGGTGGTACTGTGGGTTAGGTGGGCTGCTAACTACAAGGTTGGCAGTTCATATCCACCAGCCTCTCCTTGGGAGACGGCTGAGGCTGTTTGCTCTCATAAAGAGCTAGTCTCAGAAACCTTATATAAGGTTGCTATGATTCAGAATAAACTTGATAGCAATGGACTTTGATTTAGTAGTAAAGTCTAGAGTGCCTCGAAGAGACATTAAATGTGCTTTTGTTGAGGCTTCCAAAGAAAATGATGACCATACGATTGGACAATGAAAGAAGGGTAGTGTTTTTATGCAGTGGCAAAGAACTTGTCTGAATTATGTTCAAATTATTCAGGGAAGTGGAACTTGTAAGGGATGAACTCGAATATCTGGATGATGAGATTTATAAGCAAAATCTTAAAGGTTCCATGTGATTTGCTCCTTATGACTTATAGTAAAATGTGAGAGGAAAGAGATGAATGATATTTAACATGAACTATAAAAACAAAGCTTAAATATTTGGAAAGTTCTATTGTACAAACTAAAGATGCATGTGCTAGACCTTTCACCATGGACATGGTTATATCACCTTTTGTGAAGGAGGTGAAGCCTGTGGCTAGTGGAGCTAATCAACCACAACAGCGGAGAACCCATCAGTTTAGATGGAAGGAGACAGAGGAACAACCAAAGGAAGGGATGCTGTCGTATTGGATTTCTACAGGCAGGAAACGGGGTCAAGGGGCTCCAATGGTTGGCCTCCAAGAACAGAAAAGGTCCATCCTGGATGAGTTAGGAGATCAGTAGGATGGGAGGAACATGAGAAGCTGGGTCTTCCTCTTTGCAAAGAGAGAGCCATAACCCCCTAGGTTTGAAAGAATCACACCTTTGTTAACTTGGTTCCAGAGTGTAGTGAAGGTGGGAGTTAGGACCACAATCCACAGCTAAGAGACCGAGTTGCCATGATCAACAGGCAGAAGAACAGAACTTGCTGGGGGCAAAGAGGTAGGGTTGCCACTCAGATGGATTGGAGAATGAGGCCACGCAAGGATTCGCGAGCCGAGTTGCTCTCCCACTGGGTTTGGAATGCAGAACAGAAGAGCAGGACTGAGAGAGTCCTCGTACCAAATCCAGAGGGCAAGGCCAAGGCCCAGAGCTCAGAGAGTGGGGCCTTTGACCAGATGGTCTCAGTGAACAGAGGATTGTTTTCAATCTTAACATAATAGGAGCTAATATAATCTGTTCTACTGGGTTTTGTGCTTCCTTGCTGCCTATTATCCATTCTTTTCATCATATAAATGGTGACCCTATATGTGCTGTACTATCATATTTTGGAAACAGATCATGTATATTCTAGGTTTCACGGGGTCACCAAATGAAGAGGCATTTGGCCTCAGGATGAAATACACCTAAATTCTCACCCATATTTTATTTACATGATTCAGAAGGTGAGATTTGAGACTTGGAGTTGATTGAAGACATTGGGGATGATGATGGGGGGGGGGACGACGACTGCATTTTGCATGTGTCAAGGGCTCATTTAGCAGCTCAGAAGATAGAGGCTTATGGATTGAATGATGAGTTATAACTCTAAACTCCAACCCTGTAGTTATAATACCATTTGGGAACTGGTTGCCTTTGTTACATTAATGAGGCTGGATTAGTATAGGGTATATCTTGAGTCAATGTCTTTTGAGATAGAAAAGAGATTCAAGCAGCAAGTTAAAGACAGAGATGAGGGTGCTGAGACACGTGAAGATCTTGCAGGAGCTCACAGAGACAAGGACCTACCCCCAGAGTATACAGAGAGGAAGCCTCCCCTTAGAGTTAGTGCCCTGAATTCCAACTTCTAGCCTCTTGTAGACATTCCATTTCTGTTTGTTAAAGCAACTCCCTTGCGGTAGTTCTGGAGTCGCAGTACTTCGATAGCTAAGACATTTATCGCCAGCACGGCAAGGTCTCCCCCTTCTGTAAGATGTCTCAGAAAGTGCTCCATCCACTGTAACCCTTAGTTAGCCGGCCCTTTCTAGCCACATCTTCTGAATGCTCCCGTAACTGAGCTCATCGCTTCCACGGCCTCTCGGTCTATGCAGCAATGGCTTTTGCTGTCCTCTATGCCACCCAATCTGCTCCTCAAGGTCAACATCTAACAGATGCTTACCTTGTGAGCTTCCTCCCCGGCATTGGGCCACTCCATTCTGTGACCATGTTCTCCCGTGGCTTGCTCACCTTCTGGTCACTTTCCGTTTGCTTCATCAGGTTGGGGCTGGTAGCTGACTAGGCCCTTAGGACTTCGAGTATCTGCTTCCTCAGCCTAGTCTCCTTTTTGTTCAGACTAGCTGGCCTGTTTGCCCTTTAAATCCGAGGAGTCTGTACCCGGCTTCCTACCGGAGAGCTCCATTAGACTGTTTGGCAGTAACACAGAGGACACAAACTGAGGCAGGCCTTTATTCCTTTCTCGTACGATTGTCCAGAGTTTCTGGGCATTCCAGAGAGGGCAGGTAGGTCAACTTCATGAAGTCTTCCAAGCGCTCACGTTTCTGAGCATTTGTTATTCTACCACCTTTGGTGTTGTCCCTTTCCACATAGTGCAGTGTGTCCCAGAGGCGCTGCTTCCAGGATACTGAGGGCCAGTGACTATTTTTAATTAATCATTTTATTGGGGAGGGGGGCTCTTACAAATCTTACGACAATCCGACATTCCATTGTACTAAGCACACTTGTGCATAGGTTGTCATCAACATTTCCAAAACATTTTCTTTCTACTTGAGCCTTTGGTTTCAGCTCCTCTTTCTCCCCCTCCCTACCCTACTCTCCCACCCTCCTGAATCCTTGATCAATTCCATATTATTGTTATATTGTATCTCACACTGTCTGTTGTCTCCCTTCACCCACATTT
Source organism: Tenrec ecaudatus (assembly GCF_050624435.1). Lineage (NCBI taxonomy): Eukaryota > Metazoa > Chordata > Mammalia > Afrosoricida > Tenrecidae > Tenrec > Tenrec ecaudatus. The sequence goes on from NC_134537.1 coordinate 101,684,536, forward strand.
CTGTTATTCATCCCCCTGGGGGTTGGGCTATATATCCATCCTTGTGATGGGTTTCTCCCTTTGTCCCCCTCACCTTCCCAAACCCATCATCCCCCTACCCTCATGATATTGTCATTTCCACTACTGTTCCTGAGGTTTTTATCTGTCCTGAATTTCATGTGTCAAGAGCTCTTATCTGTACCAATGTGTGTATTTGGTTGGTGTACCTGGATTTGTAAGGTAGAACTGGGTCATGGTAGTGGGGGTGAGGGAGCATTCAGGAACTAGAGGAATGATGTTTCTTCAGTGCTATACTGCACCCTGGTTGAATTGTCCTTTCCTTATAACCCTTCTCTGGGGGAATGTCCATTTGTCTACAGATGGGCTTTGGGTTTCCACTTCAACCCTCCTCATTTACATCAGTATAATTGTTTTTTGTTGTTGTTGATCTTTTGATACCTGATCCCATTGACACTTCATGATCACACAGGCTGGTGGGCTTCTTCCATGAGGGCTTTGTTGCTTCCCTGCTAGATGGCCACTTGTTTAACTTCAAGCCTTTAAGATCCCAGATGTTATATCATCTAATAGCTGGGAACCATCAGCTTTCTTCATCATATTTGCTTATGCACCCATTTAGTCTTCAGTGATTGTGTTGGGAAGGTGAGCATCATAGAATGCCAGATTATTAGAACAAAGCATTCTTATGTTTAGGGAGGTCTTGAATAGAGGCCCAACGTCTGTCTGCTAACTTAATTCTTATACAATGGCTTCTATCTCTTTCATTATAAATTAATGTTTACATATATACATGCCTCTAGCTATAGGACCAGTTGTTTCTAAAGAATATGGCACATGCATCTTTATCCCACATGGCCATACCTATTTGATAGCTATGTTGAGAAATGGGGTAGGAGCTGGACAGCTCTATGTCTAATGAAAACTTAGAGACATTCTACTGTGAGCTAGAAAGTCCTTGATAAGACAATAGGGATTTGAGGCACTCAAGGCCCAGGGGTGAAGTTTAGGCAACAGGCTGTTCAGGTCAATGTCCTTTGTATCTTTCTTCCCTTCATCTTCCAGATGTCCCCCAAAGAATTTTGGGTGACAATGAGCAGTCTCTGCTACAAGCACATGAGACCTAGCATTTCTAGAAGGGTACTTCTTACCTTCCCTCTTGAATTTGCTTCACCAGCAGTTTGCTCTTTAGTGTTGGCATTATCTACACAGGTTGCTCAAACCAGAAACCTGGAGTCACCCTTGACTTCTCTCTTTCCCTCATTGCCACACATCCAATCCTTTTCTGACGCTTGTCATTTATACCTTTTAGTATCTTTAAGGCCCAGGCACTTCTCTCTATCCAGTTGTCACCAGCTTAGTCCAAGACACCATTGTCTATTCCTTGGGTCAATGCAATAGCTTTTTAACTGGCTTTCCTGCATTAATCCTTGTCCTTTCCAATCTGCTCCCCCTTCCATTGCCAGCGTTACATTATAACAATGGAAATATAATCTTCTCACTCCTGCTTCAAACCCTTCAAAGGCTTTCATTTACGCAAATTCTTAATGTGCCCTAGAAGACCCTGTCTGCTCTGACTACTGCCAGTATCAGTAGGTTTATCTAATGCCTTTCTGACCTTGGTTCTTTTCAACCCTGACATGTTGGATTTATTTCAACTCAACATTGGCTGTTGACAATGATTTTTCAAACATATTATTCATTCTGTTGGAATGCTTCTTCCTCCCTCTGCCATTTGCTCCACTAACCGCTATTTCTCCAAAGGAGCTTTCCTCCATTATTTTAGGATCTTCTCCATATTTCCTTTCCTTTCCTCCTTGACTCCCCCTTCCTCCTTATTTACTTTCCAAACCCCAAGCCAAATCAATTGCCAATGCATTAGTTTTGACTCATAGTGACGCCCTATGACAGGGCAGAGTTGTTCCTGAGGGTTTCTGAGACTGTAGCCTTCACAGGAGCAGCCTCATATTTCTTCTGTGGAGTGACTGGCGGGTTTGAACCACCGATCTTATGGGTAGCAGTCTGATTCTTAACCCACTACACCACCAGGGCTCCTTTTTTGCCTTCTACAGAACCTTGTACTTATTTAACAGCGTTAATCAATTCAGTAATTGAATGAGCAGTACCTATATTTCTGACTATGTTATAAAATCCAAGAAGACAGAGATTTCCTTGTTTGTTTGATGAGTAAAGCACATGCAAATATGTGGGAAAATCCTAATTCCTACCTTCAAGTTATTTATTTACCCACTACAGCTCTATGAAAAGCCTTTGTATATGATATAATGCTTACATATTATAACACTAATAACTCTGGCTGTAACATCATTAGGAATCTATAGTGAAGGAACCAATTAGTAATAAGTAGAAGTGTCACGTAATCATAATAAGCGTACTGAGTAATAATAATTTATAATTTGAATGCTTTTATTTATGTTACCTTACTGGACCACCACAACGCTCTGCCAGGTAGAAATATCAGAGAGATTATTCCCATTTCAAACAAACAAACAGCTGGTTGCCATCAGATCGATTCTGACTCATGGAGAGCCCATGTGTGTCAGGGTAGCATGGTGTCCCACAGAGTTTTCGGTAGCTGCTCTTCCAGAAGTGGATCACCAGGCCTTTCTTCCATGTGTACAAATTGAAGCTTAGGGAGGTTACATGGTATAATCAAACTCTTAAAGCTCATGAATGAATGACCCTGAGCTTGAGTCCAATCCTTCTGACTCCAGAGCTCGGATCCTGCCCATTGTATCCTGCCATGGTAGAGAACATGAAATGCAACTATGCATATCCCTAGCTTAATGTCAGACACAGAGTGGCATTTGACAACTAATTGTTGCATTAAAAATAAAATCATGGCTAGAAATGCCAGTAGGTCTGACAGTGTTACCAAGGTTCGACATCAACATGTAAGTCAGCATGTGGGAGAGCCATGGGATAATAAGTTGAGACAATAAAGTGTTACATGGCATAGGAGTTGGAATCTGGCCAACAGACTAGACACTGCCCTCCAGTGAATTCTATAATTACTTTAAATAACTATGTAGGTGTGGGAGGTCTGTGTAGACACCTTAAGAATCTTGGACCCACTAATGACAAGTTTGACAAGGGAAATATTCTAACTCAGGATTAGATCAAAATACAAAAAGTGAAATATATGAATAATATCTAGATGGACTCTTTCCTAGGCACAGAAATGGTCAGAGGGCTGTTGATTTCAGGATTGACTTGAGAAGGTCTTAAATATCTATGTAAAATTTCTTCTTCCTCTCCCCCCATCTGTGCCATGTAATGCGTTTTTGATTAAAGTGGGTGTCAGATGGATTGTACTCAAGCTCTGCCTCTCTAGAGTAGCTCGTATATCCTTTCTTGTCATTTTGGGGAAGACAGTGTCCCCAGCAAGAGTAGGTGCCTCCCATCCAAAGAGCTCTCAACCCGGGGCTGGTGCAAATCACCACAAAGGCCTGAAGTCAGATAATGCCATAAAAGAGATTTAAAAAAAAACTTATCTGAGTGTCTTGTGTTTTTGCCTCTTAAGAAAATTTGTGTCCAGTGTCAAAGGGATCCTGGTAGCACAATGGACTAAACATTGATCTATTGACCAAAAGGCCAACTATTCAAACCCACCAGCAGTGTTACCAAGTCAAGATGAGGTTATCTGCTCCTGTAAAGACTTGCAGCTTTGGAATCTTAAAGAGCGGCTCTATTCTCTCCTCTGAGTTGGAATTAACTTGATGACAATCTTTCGTCTTTTCTTTCTTTCATTTTTTAAAAGATTTATTATGAGCCAGCAGCTCTGCTAAGTATTCTATGACTGTTATTTCTAATCTTTACAGCAATTTTGAATGCTGAGTGTGTAACTAAGTTGGCGTGGGCTTATGGTGTTAACTGATGGTCTTTGGAGTAGTTCTTTGGCTAATGTTAAAGTTAAACTTCAAACTCAGGCCTGACTTGATTACAATGCCTGATATTTTCCTCTGTGCAATGCTGTCCAAGCAACATGGAGATAACAAAAATGCCCTTTTTTTCTGAGCTGTTATAATGATCAGAGTTAGTGCATAGGACACATGTGGTACTGAAAATTGTAGCTATTATTAAGTATGCATCGGGTGGTATGGGACAATCTATGTATTTGTATTTATTTGAGTTGAAAGAATTTTGACATGTACTACCCATTAAGGGCTCTTGTTGACTTCACTGGTTAGTGCATAGTCAACACTCAATAATTGCTTCTTGACCCATTAATGATGTAATGATGCAGACTGAAGATTCAATAATATCTGAATTTATAGCTGTATGCTGACACTTTCCCCACTTCCACCACAGACACCCTTTTTCATCTTTGAATAATTTGGAAAGTTTTGTAAGATGCAACAGGCCAAGAAATCATGAAATATGTTCTTGTTGAAGGAGTTGAAATTTTTCCCCCTTCCCAATACATGTTGGGGGAATTCCGCTGTGGGCATGACTCTGTACTCTCCTATCACGTCAAAGCTCCCACTGACAACAACTGTAAACTATTGACAGAGCAAGCAAACAAACAACAAGTTGAAAGCACTTAAACGTGAACAAAAGCTGATAGATTCTTCAAGGTAACTGGTAGCTGGAAGAAAGGAATACTGTAGGGTAGGTTTTCCATTGATTGTGATCTTTAGTTACACCTTCCGAAAACCTGTTAGACTTTCTGACTTAATGGACTAGAGGACAACATTTTGAGTAAACACAGCTTCTCCTTTTAAACTTCAACCAAACTCCCGGTTGACTCTTTAATCAAGAACGTGTGGGACAGAATACAAACAGCTCAGCTGTGTCAGTCTGGGTAGACTAGAGAAACAAATTCATAGAGACACTCATAAGTGTATAAGAAAGAGCTTTATATCAAGAGTAATTGTCCATTAAGAAAACATCCCAGACTAGTCCAGATCAAGTCCATAAGTCCTCTATTAGTCCATATATCTGATATCAATCTATAAGGTCCTCTCCAGACTCATGAAGCATGTGCAATGATGCCAAATGCAGGAAGATCACAGGTCAGTGGGTGCAAAGCCTGGTGGATCCAGTGTTGTAAGCATCTCAGTGCTTGCAGGGACCTCCACATGGCTCCTCCAGCACCCAAGGCTCTGGCTGTATCAGGGAAGCTTCATGTGGCTTCTCATCAGAAATGTCTTGCAGGGAGTGAGCGAGTGCCCCGCCTCCAGCGAGCTGTTTATCTCCTTAGCGCCTCTGAAGGAGGTCATCAAGCTGCGACATGATTGACAGGATAAACTCCACCCCTTCACGCTCAATCCTCTCAGATTATATAACTACCACAAGAACTGAAAACAGACTTGAGCTGCCACCTAGGAAATAGAGTTGCAATTTGAGTGCAACCAACTTCATTGCCTGCAATACGAACAAAACAACAACGACAACATCAACCCTCTTCAGAGGACTATAATAAAATCCAGCGCTACCATAGCATTCACAATGTTCAGACTACAATTCGTTCCGGATGTCCAGACTATAATTCAACACATGAAGGACTAGAAAAACGGTATCCGTGAGGGAGGTGAAAAAGTATCGCGACTAGTGTTCCAGGTCACATCGGCATGGGTTTATTCCGCGCAAACGCGCTTAAGCTCTCAGTGGAGAGCTGCAGACAAGCTCTCGCAGTAATAATCATGTTGTAGTCTCATCAGAGTGCCTTCAGAAAGACAAAAACAGAACAAACACACAAAATCACAAAGGGTAAAGAAACCAATGGCTTCCGAGGGGATCTGCTGGTCAGTTATGTTCAAGGCAGAGCAGTCAGCTCAGAAGGTAATAGTGACTGTTTTATAAGATTCTGAAGGGGTAACCTTGATATAGCTTCTTAAAGGACACAGGGGTCTTATTATAAAGACCCTTTAAGAAAATCGAAAACTGCATTTGTAAGGGAAGGCCAGGAAAGTTGTGCCAAGGAATTGTTTCACACCACCACAATGCACCTGCTTATTTTTCAAGGGTGCCAAGGAGAATTCCATTGGGAGACAGTGCCCTCTCTGCCCAACGGCATTGGCCTCACTGGTTCAGACTTCTGCATCTTCCCCAAAGCCAAAGAACATTTCACAGTGACACGATTTGAATCCCTACAGGAAGTCAAATGACACGGTGTAAATTGAAGTATGCAGCATTCATTTTTCAGGGCAGGGGTCAAGAGATGGAAGCACTAAAATAATAATAATTTATGAAAGATGAAGGGGTCATGAGGTAGGGGTAGTGGGGAGGGAGGGGGAAAATGAGCAGCCGATATTAAGGGCTCAAGTAGAAGGCAAATGTTTTGAGAATGATGATGGCAACAAATGTACATATGTTCTTGACACAATGGATGTATGGATGGATTGTGATAAGAAGTGTACGAGCCCCAATAAAATGATTAAAAAAGAGAGAGATGGAAGCACTACCTTCAGACGCGTGCGGACCTAGATGAGGATATGCTGTCAAACCATAGCTTCCTATTTTGTTAGTTTTGTGTGATAAAAGGGTCTGTGATTTTGTAGTACAACTTTTTGACTTATCCACAGATTTTTAAAGAGAACACACACTCAATGAAGATTGACACCCACCGGGTCCAAATACTTAAATTAGATCATAAGAATCATAAGCCCAGAATGACAATAGTCTCCATTGAATAGAAACTATGCTTGACATGAATAAAAATTAGAAAATTTCAGTGGAGAAGGAGTAACTATCAAAATAAGATGACATATAAATGAATGCTGTAATATCTGAATAAACCATTCACTGAATAACCTTAAAAAGCCACCTGGAGATGACAGAGGAGTCAGTGAACATGAAGATGGATCAAACACGACCGTCTAGTCTTAAGAACAAAGAGGGGAAACAGCCTCAGATCTTTTTGAAGAAAAATCAAAAGGTCTAACTTACAGGTCATTACAGCCTCAAAAGATAGGAGAAAGAGAGAGAGAGAGAGAATGGAATAAAATAATTATTTGAAGAATTAATGAACACATTTTCCACATTTGTTGAAAGCTATACATTTACAAATCAAAAAATATCAATAAACACTAAGCAAGATAAATGATGTAGAAACCCATGCTTGGCAATCATTGTTACACTGATGAAGAACCAGAGATAAAGAGAACTTCCTGAAAGCAGCGAGAGGAAATGTCATAACACACACGGGGAGACCATGACCCGATTGATGCGGGAAAACTAAGGAAGGCCATATTCTAAGTGATGGAAGATAAGCCAAAAACAAAGAAAACCTTGTCAGCTCCTAATTTACATCCAGCGAAAATATCCCTGAAGAGTGAAGGCAAAATAAAACCGTTTTTTTTTAGATCCAAGAAAATAGCAAATTCATTGCCAGCAGACTTGTACTATAACAAATGCTAAAAGAAGCTCTTTAGACTAGAGGCAAATAATACCAGATGGAAAAGCAGATCTTCAGGAGGAATAAAGAGTATAACAAACGGTAAATATCTGGGTAAATATAAAGTACTATCGTTTCCTTTCTGAATTCCTTCACTATGCATATGACCATTTAAAAAGAAACGATAACTTGTGCATTTTTAGGTTAGTAGATGAAATTCATACGGCTATGACATCAACGTTGGGGCGAGATGGCAAATGGACATATACCAGTAGCTGCCATAAGTTTCCATTTCACACAGCATGGCACAGTATTTGTTCTATGTAGACCGTGAAAAGTTATTAAGTATATTATCATCTCTAGAGAAAACACTAAAATAAAAATGCAGCATAATAGCTGAAAAGCCAAAAGACAAATAGAAAACTTCTTTCCTTTGTTCTTCTCTGTCCTGAAGGTCATCTTGATTATTTATTCTTGATAGACAAATGGGGCATACATGCATTCATCCATGTATCTGTTTGATGGATATTTATTACGTAGCCACTAGATTGCCAGCCCTATAGTAGGCCTTGCAGATATGGATAAAATAGGACACACCTGGCTTCGTGGGTGTTATCTTTCTCCCCTGTGAACTGAGAGAGCCTCTCCTGACTTCTGTGTTGCCACTTCTGCATCTGTCAGGGGAAAGGAGAGAGGGCTTCTTGAAATGCCCACCTTTCTAGAGTCTGGTGGTAGTTACTCAAGGCAGGTTTTCAGCCTGGTGAGCAAGGTGGGCTCTGATGTTATTTTTGGCTGTGTGTGAAAGTCCCCAGTGAGATACGTAGGCATGGAGCTCAGGGATGGGGTAGTAGGAGTTCGAGCAGGGTGCCCTTGGCTTCATATGTAAAGACCGTTCAAGCCGTTTCTTCACTTGGAAGATTGGGAAGTAATCTTCAACATTTCTATTAAAGGGGATAAATTTAGCTTTGGGCCTTGAGTGCAAGGGTTAGTGTGGCTCGTGGTTCCACACGTTGGGCCTTAAAAGCACTTGGAATGAGATGCTTTGAAACCAATCAAGTCCCTAACTTGCGGGTAATGAAGAAAGATTATTTACTTTGACATTTATGCCCCTGGCTAGATTCTGTTTGGTGAATAGGCTGTAGTGTGGTAAGCATGTTGTTGTCAGGTGGCCTCACATTTGTGTTAATCTGGGTGGACTAGAGAAACAAATTCATGGACACTTGTATGTGTATAAAGAAGAGATTTATATTCAAGAGCAATTAAAGATTTAGAAAACACCCCAGCCTCATCCAGATCAAGTCCATAAGACCGATATTAGCCCATATGTCCGATACCAATCTATAAATTCTTCTTTAGACTCACAAAACACATGCAACGGTGCTGAATGCAGGAAGATCACAGGCCAGTAGGTGGAAAGTCTTGTGGATCCAGTGGTGTTATAAACATCTCAGAGCTGGCAGGGTCTCCACATGGCTTCTCCATAACCCAGGGTTGCGTCAGGGTAGATCCATGTGACTTCTCCTTAGGGATGTTTCGTAGGGACTCAGCCTTGTCAGTAGAGAGTCTCCAAGGGAGTGAGCACAGAGATAACCTGTCTCCCGCCTCCAAGGAGGAAATACAGGGGTTCCCAGGATTCTCAGGATTAGGCCATGCTCACACAGAGGCCTCATTGACCCAATTGACAGACTAGACTGCACCACTTTACTCTTAATCCTCTCAAGTCTCAAATTGACACCAGATTATGTAACGGCCACAAAGTTGGTTCTGACTCATAGTCACCCAATATACAACAGAATGAAACACTGCCTGGTCCTATACCATCCTCACAATGGTTCTTATGTTTGAGGAATAGAAAGCTTTTGATGGCAGCCACTGTGTCAATCCATCTTGTCGATGATCTTCCTCTTTTGCTACTGCCCCTCCACTTCACTAAGCGCGATGTCCTTTTCCAAGGAATGGGCTCTCCTGATCACATGTCCAAAGTACATTTGACGAAGTCTCTCCGTTCTTGCTTCTAAGTAGCATGCTGCTTGTCCTTCTTCCAAGACAGATTTGTTTGGTCTTTTGGCAGTCCATGATACTTTCAATATTCCTCACCAGCCCTGCAATTCAAATAGATCTTTCTTTGAGCTTCCTTATTCCTTATCCAGCTTTAATATGCATATGAGGTGATTTAAACTACCATGGCTTGAGTCAGGCACACGTTACTCCTTAAAGTGGCATCCTTTCTCTTCAACGCTTTGAAGAGGTTTTGTGCAGCATAGTTACCCCGTGCAATCCATTGTGTGATGTCTTGACTGCTGCTTCCATGAACATGGATTGTAGATCCAAGCAAGGCAAAATCCTGGACAACTCCAATCTTTTCTTCATTTATCACGATGCTACCTATATTGCTCCAGGTGTGAGGATTTTGGTCTTCTTCACATAGAGCTGTGATCCTTACCGAAGGCAGCGATCCTTGCTCCCCATCAGCAAGTGCTTCAAGTTCTCCTCACTTTAAGCAAGCAAGGTTGTATCATCTGCATTTTGCAGGTTGTTAGTAAGTCTTTCTCCAATCCTGGTACTGAATCCTTTTTCATAGTATATAAGCATAGACTTTGCTATGAGACAGAACTTGAACGCAAACTGAAACTCACTGCTATGGACTCGATTCTGATCCATAGTGACCCTGTACGACAGGGTAACACTGTCCTTATGGGAGTTTCAGAGACTGATTCTTTATAGTAATAGAAATATCTCATCTTTCTCCAGTGGAGCAGTTTGTAGTTTCGAACTACTGACCTTGCTGTTAGCTGTCCAATGCATTCAAACTGTACTTCTGCAGTGGACTCGGTATGTCACATTAGACATTGCACCTCATGCTTCTCATCTGTAAAAGACTTAGAGTTTGTGGCAGAGATGACAAGCAGCTTATCAAAGATTCTTACCAATCTTCTATCGTGCAGGGAAACACTGCTACGAGATTCCCAGCTAAGGCAGCGGGTTGCGTCTGGGAGTGTGTGTATGATGAATTCTCATCAATCCAGTGAGAACAGAATGATGGGGTCTGCTCTTAGGTCTGAACAATTAAAACAAAGCCAAACAAGACAACATGAAATGAGACACAGCAGCAGATTCCCCTGCGTAAATTTTCATGTTCGTTTCTTTCCGGCATGTTGCAGATAAGTACAGGGAGCTTAGAAGGCATGAGTTGAAGATGGCAGAGCCATAAGATGGAAGGATGCTGGGCCTCTCAATCACTTCCCAATGGCATCCTGACAAGCTGCAGAGCTCCCCCACACATCAGGGTATCATTTTCAACCCAGTGCAAGAGAGAAGCAAACGTCTATTGTGTTTGAGTGATCATACTTTTTTTGGTGTTTATTTGTTACGGCATTCCATTAATTTAGACAGTGTAAGTGAAGCGAAGCATCTGACATGTGTTATCTGTCACATTAAGTAATAAAAGTGCCCTTCTCTCTGACAACAATGTTTTTATCAGATTAGATGAAGAAGGTTGACATCATTCTTGCTAATGGTGCATGTTTGTCATCCATGCATGTGGCTCTTACTTCCTAAGTAAACAAATCAGAGGCAATAACACCAAACTCCTTCCTACCCAGAGTCACTGGGCAACAAGTATCTCATACGCAGAAAGTGAAAGACACCCCCCCACCCCCCACCACTGAGTTGAATCCAATTGGTATGGACCCTACACAGGGTTTGTGAGGCTGTCAATCTAGCTTATGGAGTGGTTGGTAGGTTTGAACAGCTGAACTTATAATTAGCAGCTTTCCAGACAATGGTGCCTCTGGTTAGGAGTATTTCAGGAATACTGGAAGTCAACATTGAATTAAATTCACAGCAAACCTTCCTTGAAAGCTGCAGTGTTCTTGGGGGTAAATGAAGGAAAGAGAGTGCTGCTGAAGAGAGTGGCAGGATAAGGTGAGTGGAGCCAGGTTCCCAGGATTCTCATTGCCAGAAAGAAATTCTGCATTAAATAAGGGATGAATTGCACCTCACGCCCAGCTCCGGAGGTCACTTGAAGGATAGGTGCTTACATTGGTTGTAGCACCTCCCTGCTCCACTGGGGCCATGTCCTGTGCTGGTCAGTGCATCCAGCCAGGCCCTTTGGAGGAAGATGGTCTGCGCAGCCTGGTCATTCCATTCTGCTCAGCACATTTGCTTTCAGCTCTGCTCAGCACATCTTTCTCTTCAGCTCAGCTCAGCACATCCTCCTGGTCCCTCCTCTACACCCTGGCCAGGGCCAACCATTCCTCCTGGCAGAAGTGAGGTTGGCGTTCAGGTCATCATCCTGTCTGCTGTTGCTTCTCAGTAGGGCACTGCCTCTCTTGCCTGCAGGACCACACTGCAGCCTTCCATACAGAGCTGACCCATCTCTCCCCACATGGGAGCCGCTCATCACATCATCAGCTGTCTCCCCTTCGCATGGCATGGTTCCGTCCAGACCAAGAGAGCTGGAGCCTCCTGCTTGCTTCCTAGTTCTAGCTCACTCCTGCTTGCTTCCTTTGCTTTTGTTACCCGAAGAGTAAGTCTCTCTCTCTCTCTTTCTCTCTCTCTCTCTCCCCCTCTCTCTCTCTCCTCCCCTCCCCCTCTCCCCTTACAAATGGCTTTGCAGGAGCCCGGGAGTGCAGGCAGCACCAATAATGTCTCCATGGTTCCTTGTTAGCTGCACTCTAAGCAGGAAAGTGACTAGGCCTGACAATATAATTTACATTGCTGTATAAAACTATCTGTGGAAGCCAAGCTAATTTGTGCCAGATTAGGCTATTTGTCTCAGCCACTGTCTAGCAGCACAATCTATCAGAGGGCTGTTTTCAAATATCGCTTTTCAAGCGTGCCCTTGAGAGGCAGAAATTGATTGGGATCTTAGAGAGCAAAATTACAGCAATAACTTAAAAGAAACAATAATTACTGAATCATACCAGTGTCAGCACTCTGCAAAACACGAAATAGCCATCAAACCCCAATCCAATATATTCTGAAGCGAATTTATTGAATGGAAAAAGCAGTTGAGTGAGGGTTTTTCTCCCCCCTCCTCCTGTTCCCCTGTACATATGGTTATCTCAAAACCGCAAGTGAATGAGTCGATAATTCTTGTCATTGACTGCTCCATTTCCACGGAGTCAGGGGAGATCCATTAGCCGCCGCCCGCTGCACCGTCTCCCTCTCTCCTCTCTCCTCCTCTCCATCGCCTCTATTCATTTGCTCGCCTCTGCTCTTCAAGCAAACAAACATGTATAACTAATCATCTGTTAAAATGCAGAGGGCCCCTAATAAATCTCCACAGCTGAAATACTTTAATGGGTAATTAATTGATCCTGTTTCAGAGGAGTAATAAGATAATAAATTAGACAATATTTCACTCAGTCGTGTCAGGCTCCTAGCTAATGGCGCTGTAGGGCCAAGCTGAAGGATAATAAATTAGCCAGAAATTAACTGCTAAGAGCTTTCTGCAGAGAAATCGGCTGACAAGTGAGTCACACGTGTGATTCAGGGCCAGATTGGTCGGGTGGCAATCTCTGTGGATATGAACTTGCTCTCTGGGAGGGGGCCAGAGAGTGGGTGCTCTCCAGGCAGGCCCTCCCTCGACCAGGGTGATGTTCCTGACAGGAGTACATTGTAGGGTTTCGTGTGCAATGACGAAAGCAGGGTTTCGAACTGGTGTATTCTGGGTAATCTTGCTGAGAATTTGCATTTCCGTCCCAGATATACTGAATCAAAATCTATAGTTTCACAAGATATATATGTCATAAAGGTCATCTGGACATAAACAAGGCAGGTTTACTCCTCGCATAGAGGCTGGTGGGACCCCTGAGACTATATAACCCATAGTCACTCTTCAGGCCTGGGACTGACCTTCACCCATGACTCAACTTCCAGCCCAACAATCAGATCTAAAAGACGAACAATACACACTTTAGAAGCATCAGCTACTTGACACCAAAGGGTAGCATTGCTCAAGCACACACTTTTGAAGGCAGGAAGACTTTGAAAGAAGGTGGAATGGAAAGAGAAAATTCAGGGAGGCCCAGGGGTGAGTGTAAGCCGAATTGTGGGGATTGAAATCCATGACATGACACAAAGGCGTATAAGTTGTTGAATGGAAAACCGATTTGCTCCATAAAACCTTCACCTAATTTACAATAAAGAAGTCAAATAAATAAAAGAATGACCTGGGGATCAGTAAGACTTATTTAGAGATCTTGTTAAAATGTAGGTTCTGATTCGGCACATCTAGGGTGGAGAGACAGGGTCTCTCAGAATGAACTGATTCCAAGTCCTGGCTGAGAGTATGTTTAACCAACTGTGTACCTTCTACATGGAGTACGTTCCTAGGAGCTGTCAACTCAGGTCCAATGTGCCCCGGTCATTGGAGTTTGGTTCAGTTCTCTTACCTTGAGGTGCCCAATGAACAGTGACTTGGGACTGTACTATTTCAATGCCCCATTTGCTTTCTTTGGGCTGTTAATTGTAAGGTCAGCAGTTTGAAACCACCAGCCTCTCCTCAGGAGAAAGATGGAGCTTTCTACTTCCACAAAGAGTTATAGTCTCTAGAATTCACAGAGGCGATTTGACCCTGCCCTAAAGGGTCACTGTGAGTTGGCATCGGCTCTGTGGCAGTGAATTTGGTTCTGGAGTTTGTCTTCTTATGACATGTATTAATTTGGCACCCTCTTTCTGCTTTAGTGAATGAGTGTTATTGAAAGTGTTGCCCTATCAAACAGATCTATGTGCATATATTTACAGGTTTAGTATTAAGGTAGCAAATGCACATTAGGCCTCCACTCAAGTACTCTCTCAATGCAAGAACACTTTGTTCTATTAAACTGGCATTCCATGATGCTCACCTTCCCAACAAGATTGCTGAAGACAAAGCGGATGCATAAGCAAATGTGGTGAAGAAAGCTGATGGTGCCCAGCTATTAAAAGATATAGTGTCTGGGGTCTTAAAGGCTTGAAGATAAACAAGCAGCCACCTAGCTCAGAAGCAACAAAGCCCACATGGAAGAAGCACACCAGCCTGAGTGATCACGAGGTGTCAAAGGGATCAGGTATCAGGCATCAAAGAACAAAAATATCATACATTGTGAATGAAGGTGAGTGCGGAGACCCAAAGCCAATCTGTAGGCAACTGGACACCTCAGGGTGCAGGGTAACAATGATGAAACATGCAACTTTCCTCTAGTTCCTAAATGCTTCCTCTACCCCCATCCCCCCACCACTATCACGATCCCAATTCTACCTTACAAGTCTAGCTAGACCAGAGCATGTATACGGGTACCAATAGGAACTGGAAGCACAGGGAATCCAGGACCGATGATCCTTTCAGGACCAGTGGTGAGAGTGGCAATATCAGGAGGGTAGAGGGAGGATGGGGTGGAAAGGGGAACCGATTACAGGGATCTACATATAGCCTCCTCCCTAGGGGACAGATAACAGAAAAGTGGGTGAAGGGAGACATCAGACAGTGTAAGATGACACAATAATAATTTATAAATTATCAAGGGTTCATGAGGGAAGGGGGAGTGAGGAAGGAGGGGGAAAATGAGGGGCTGGTGCCAGGGGCTTACATGGAGAGCAAATGTTTTGAGAATGATGATGGCAACGAATGTACAAATGTGCTTTACACAATGGATGGATGTATGGATTGTGATAAGCCCCCAATAAAATGATGAGCCCCCAATAAAATGATGAGCCCCCAATAAAATGATTTTTATGAGCCCCCAATAAAATGATTTTTAAAAAGTGTTTCCCTATCACTAGTCTCCATTGTTTGTATAAATAGTATCTAGTTACTTAAGAATTTAATCTGTACAAGAGTGATGATAATTATATACCAATACATATATTGCAGCCTGAAGCCAGCCTATATATATATGACCTTTTCTTTGTAATTCATCTTCTCAACAGTGCTATCAATTCTATACTGTCACATACATTAGTGACACTCTCCTCTTTGACCTTGAATGAAATGTTGCTCTTCTTGGTTTGTCATTCCTCTCATAGTAAACCATATGCTATTCTGATGAAAAATATCCAACACCAATTTCAGCTCACTAGCCCCTAGACTTTCTTATCTTATTAAAATCATTTTATCGGGGCCTCTTACAGCTCTTATCACAGCCCATCCATCCATCCATTGTGTCAAGCACATTTGTACATATGTTGCCATCATCATTTTCAAAACATTTTCTTTCTACTTGAGCCCTTGGTATCAGCTCATTTCTCCACTCCTCCCTCGCTCATGAACCCTTGATAATAAATTATTTTTTTCACATTTTACACTCACCATTGTCTCCTTTTACCCACTTTTCTGTTGTCCAGCCCCCTGGGAGGGTCATTGTGATCAGTTCCTCCTTTCTCCCTTCTCCTCCCCCCTACCCTCCTAGTATTGCTACTCTTATTATTGGTCCTGAGGGGTGTATCTCTCCTGGATTCCCTGTGTTGTAATCTCTTATCTGTACCTGTGTACGTGTTCTGTTCTAGCCGGATTTGTAAGGTAGAATTAGGGTCATGATAGTGGGGGTGGGGAGGAAGCATTAAAGAACTAGAGGAAAGTTGTATGTTTCATCGGTGCTATACTAAACCGTGACTGGCTCATCTCTTCCTTGTTACCCTTCTGTAAGGGGATATCCAATGATCTAAAGATGGACTTTGGGTCTCCACACTCCCCCTCATTCACAGTGATATGATTTTTTTTTTTGTTCTGGGTCTTTGAGCCTGATACCTCATTTCATCGTCACCTCATGATCGCACAGGCTGGTGTGCTTCTTCCATGTGGGCTTGGTTGCTTCTCAGCTACATGGCTCCTTGTATATCTTCAAGCCTTTAAGACCCCAAATGCTATATCTTTTGATAGCTGGATACCATCAGCTTTCTTCACCACATTTACTTATACACCTATTTTGTCTTCAGGGATTGATTTGGGAAGGTGGGCATCTTGGAATGCCAGGTTATTAGAACAGAGTGTTTTTGCATTGAGGAATCCTTGAGTAGAGGCCCGATGTCTACCTGCTACCTTAATACTTAACATATAAATATATGTACATACATTTATTTCCCCATCGTCATATATAAATATATTTACATATGTGCATGGCTGTATTTAGACCTCTCTAAATGTTCTTTGCCTCTTAGTTCTTTCCTCTATTTCCTTTCCTCTTGTCCCACCATCATGTTTGACCTTCATTTGGATTTCCTTGATTCCTCTTGGCTACATTGCCCTTGATTAAGCCCCACAAGGTCTCCTCACCATCGATTTTAGGTTCCCTGATTGCTCCCTTGTCCCTGGGTTTGTTGCCACCCCACTTCCTTCCTCCCACCTCTCCCTTCCTGTGACCCCTTGAACCATTGGTCCCATTGTTTTCTCCTCCAGATTGTTTATCCCACCTATCTTTTCTAGGTAGACATGCAGAGACAACAATAAGCACAAAAACAAGACAAAGCAAAGTAAAACAACAAAAGGAAACAAACAAAAAAGACCAATGACACACCAAAAAAGCCTATAAATAGTTCTATGTTTGTTGACCTTTAGGAGTGTTTTCCATTCCTGTCTGAGGGGGTGCCACACCCTGGTCCCAAAGTCTATTTTGGTCTTCCCCAGGGACTTCATTGATTTCCTCCCCTTGCTGCTCTGTTGCACACCCTTACTGTTTCAACCCGGGGTGATGGACTCAGATCGTGCACACAGAATGTCTATCTTTATGCGCTCCGTTTCATTTTTGATACTTTGTGCAATGTAAGTTCCAATTATGAATGGATGTTTTTCAGTTACTTCGTCTTATTTTGAGCTGTGCAAATGGAGTTCCTGAATGCTTTATTCCCTCAGGCTTTACCCCTTTCACGTCATCGTGGTCGACCCTACTTTGAGGAGGCAGCTCTTGCCCAGTCGTAGTTTGCGGGCCTTTCAACCCTAGAGGCTCCTCTTGTGGCACTTCAGGAGGAGTGTGCGATCTGACAATATGTCAGTTCTGTCCATGTTTCCAGTGACGAATTCCTCAGACTCCAACAGCCTATTCCTTCTTTGTAGTCTGTTCTTAGTCTGGAATCTCTGCTGAAACCTGTTCACTTTGGGATGTTGCTCTCAGCAACATCCAAGCTACCACAATACAACAAATTCAGACAATTTGGAGGCCCAAGCCATTAGACTCATGGATTCTTTTTGTCTCATTGGCTTTGGCCAGTATGACCCCTGGACACGTGCTGCTCTCTAAGGACACATGCAATAATGGCTGTGCCTCCGTGGAAAAAGACGAGGAGACGCTTCTCTGTCACCAACAAGGGCTCCTCAAAAGTGGAGCAGAAAGACAGTGGTGATAGAGCACACTGATTACATTTTTCAGTGGGTAGAAATATTTGTAATATGCTTGTCGCCACTTGCCATTGCCCTCAACTCACATTGATCCCATGAACAATAAAATGAAATGCTGTATCATCTCCATAATTGGTTGTGGATTCAACCACTATGATCCGTAGGGTTTTGCTTGCCTGCTTTTCAGAAATGGATCCCCGGGACTTTGTCTCCACCACCTTAGTCTGGAAGGTCCACTGAAACCTGTTCAGTGTTACAGTCACAGCAAAGCCTCTGGTCCAGTGGATAGCTGTGCACGAGATACAGTGACTGGAAACTGAAACTCAGTCTCCTGGATGAAAGGCGATATTCCGACCACTGAATCCTCACTGCCCTCTGTCTTAGGGTAGGATGGAGAAAATATCTTGGCTTCAATAGGAAAGCTAGAGTGATGATAATTAATAGATCATGCAAGAACTTTGGTTCTTAAGAAGTGAGCATTTGCTTAAAGGAACAAAAAGCTAGTTTCGCTTGGTGGGAAACGTTTGGAGTACCGTGGGAAGTAGGAGGGTAATTGGAAGCAGGAGGGTAGTTCAGTATGTAGTCAAGCACAGGGGAACGAAGTCATTTGAACTCCCTGTACTCTGCAGTAGCTGTGAGACCACAATCAGGTTACTTACAAACTCTGGGCCTTATTGAGTTTGCACATCAGTAAAACAGTTGAGATGAATAAATGGAATAAAGTATGGAAAGCTTCTGGTTCTGTGTCTCATCCACAGGAAGTACTGCATTAATGTCATTTATTATTTGGGGAGTACTGGGAGAGGTTTACAAGAAGAATAGGTGCTAAGGGATATGAGAGAAAGGTGGCAGTGAGATTCTTCTTAGTCTAGGATAAGGACCAGATCACCACCACACTACAGATTGCCCAAACTGAAGCATACAAACTTTCAGACCATTCCTTGACTGCTAATGGTAAATGCTGGTGGATTCATTTGTAGGATCGTGGTGAAAATTACAGTATGGGGATTTGTGGTAGTTATATAATCTGGTGTCAGTTTGAGACTTAAGAGGATTAAGAGTGAACAGATGGAGTCTGCTCTCTCAATCCGGTCATAGCCAATGAGACTTCTGTATGGGCGTGTCCTTCCCCTAAGGATTTTGGGAATTCTGGTATTTCCTCCTTTGAGGTGGGAGGCTCTCTCTCTCTCTCTCTGCTCACTCCCTGCAAGACATTCCTGTAGAGAAGACACATGGAGTGAGGCTGATGGAGCCAGACCTCTGGAGCCAGAGAAGCCACATGGAGCTGCCCTGCCCTGATGCAGCCCTGGGACCTAGAGAAGCCACATGGAGACCCTTGCCAGTGCTGAGATGCTTACACTGCCACTGGATCCAAAGACTTTCTACCCACTGGCCTGTGATCACCCTGCACTTAGATCATTGCATGTATTTCCTGAGTCTGAAGAGGGCTTTATAGATTGGTACTGGGCGTATGGGCTAATATCAGACGTATCGTCTTGAACTGGACTGGGATTGGATGCTTTCTTGATGTACAATTACCCTTTATATAAAACTTTTTCTTATACACATATGCATTTCTACAGATTGGTTTCTCTAGTCTACCCAGACTAACACAGGATTAAAGGTATAAAGAAAGCTTGGTCATTAAAAGAGGCAATGTTTGTAGAACTCATGTCTAGGGCTTGTTACTATCAACAACCATAGTAGTTTGACATTATTGGCCTTGGATCTCCCTGCTCTTCATCTTTTAGGGTAGTGATCAACCTGGGGAGGTGCGTGGGAGAAATTATATTCTCTCTTTTTCAAAATCATTTTATTAGGGGCTCATACAACTCTGATCACAATCCATACATACATCAAGTCTATAAAGCACATCTGTATATTCATTGCTCTCATTATTCTCAAAACATTTGTTCTCCACTTAATCTCCTGGCATCAGGTCCCCGTTTTTTCCCACTCCCTCCTTGCTCCCTCCTCCCGCATGAGCCCTTGATAATTTATAAATTATTATTTTGTCATATCTTGTCCTGTCTGACGTCTCCCTTCACCCACTTTTCTGTTGTCCACCCCCCAGGGAGGAGCTCACATGTAGATTCTTGTAATTGGTTCGCTTTTTCCAACCCACTCTCCTTTCACCCTGCCAGTATCACCACTCATACCACTGGTCCTGAAGGGATCATCTGCCTTGGATTCCCTGTGTTTCCAGTTCCTATCTGTACCAGTGTACATCTCTGAATTCGGATCATGATAGTGGGGGTGGAGGAGGAAGCATTTAGGAACTAGAGGAAAGTTACATTTTTCATCGTTGTTATATTGCACCTTGACTGGTTCGTCTCCTCCTCTATACCCCTCTGCAAGGGCATCTCTAGTGGCCACTCTGCACTCTCCCCCTCATTCCCAATGGTAAGATTATTTTTGTTCTGATGATGCCTTTTACCTGATCCCTTTGACACCTCATGATTGCACAGGCTGGTGTGCTTCTTCCATGTGGGCTTTGTTGCTTCTGAGCTAGATGGCTGCTTGTTTACCTTCAAGCCTTTAAGATCCCAGATGCTATACCTTTTGATAGCCGGGCACCATCAGCTTTCTTCACCACATTTGCTTATGCACCCATTTGTCTTCAGTGATCATATCATGGAGATGTGCACCCAATGATATGATTTTTTTGTTCTTCGATGCCTGATAACCGATCCCTTCAACAACTCGTGATCACACAGGCTGGTGTGTTCTTCCATGTGGGCTTTGTTGCTTCTGAGCTAGATGGCCACTTGTTTACCCTCAAGCTTTTAAGACCACAGACGCTATATCTTTTGATAGCTGGGCACCATCAGCTTTCTTCACCATATTTGTGTATTCACCCGCTTGGTCTTCAGCAGTTGTGTCAGGAAGGTGAGCATCATAGAATGCCAATTTAATAGAAGAAAGCATTCTTGCATTGAGGAAGTACTTGAGTGGAGGCCCAATGTCCTTCTGCTACCTTAATACTAAACCTATAAATATAGGCACATAGATCTACTTCCCCATCATCATATATAAATATATTTGCATATTTACATGTCTTTATCTAGACCTTTATAAATGCCCTTTGTCTCCCAGCTCTTTCCTCTATTTCCCTTGACTTTCCTCCTGCCCTACTATCATGCTCAGTCCCAAAATTATATTCTCTCAAAGGTCCAAACTGTGCTCTGTGGAGCTCTTTAGACAATTGACCCTTTGGACCTATCTAGTTTTCATAATAAACGAGCCAGTCCCTTCTTCATATTTTATTGTGAAATAAATACATATATAGAAAGATACTCCAAACATAATGGTTAGAATCTCTGAATGGTGCAAATGATTAATGTACTTTGCTACTAACCGGGAGGGTAGAAGATTGAGTCCTCCAAGAAGTGCCTTAAAAGAGAGCCTAGTGATCCACTTTGGGAAAAACCAGCTATGGAGCACCGTTCTACTCTGATACCCGTGGGATCAGCATAAGTTGGAACTTACTTAGCTGCAATGGGGTGATTAATAATTATAAAGTGAGCACCCACACACACCTAAACATTTGGTAGTTTTCTACTATCCTGATTAGAAACTCTTCCTTCCAGAGTAAGTACTAACCTGATTTTGTGAAAATAGTTCATTATTTTTGGAGATTCATAATTTACATACGTATCCTTATAAATTACGTATATGTATGCCATGTAAATGAGTTTTGCTCATTTTTTATCTTTCTCATGCTATCATCCTATACTGATATATTCTTTTGTGCCTTCTTCTTGGTTCAACATTATGGTGGGAAATCCATCCACACTGTTGGTTTGTAATCACTGCATTTCACTTTATTACTCATTGTATTCTATGAAAGTATCATACTTACTGGTATTTGTTCTTCCTCAGATGAATTTTTGAGATGTTTCCAGTTTGCAGCTTTTACAAATAGAGCTTTCACAGACATTTATGTTAGTGTACAGGGCAAGAATTTTACTAAGAGATATAGGACATGCATAATTTCAACTTGAATAAACTGATGTCGAAACAGTTGTGTGAAGTCACAACACAATAGGAAAAGTACACATGTTTCTGCGGTGGACCCGACCCATTCAGAGATTGCTGCCCAGCTCAGCTCCTTCAGGCCATTTTGAACTATTGTGGGATGACCTGATAACTCCGAGGGAAACCTCCAGAACACCCCAAATGTTGTCAGGTTTCCCATGGAGCCTCTGCCCATCCTTTCCCCTTTGCTTCTCAAATATGAATCTTCCAGAACCAAACTCCACCTCAGAATCCACTTCCCAAGAATCCAGCCCACATCAGCTCCTCCAACCTTGCTGACAGTCAACACACCAGACTTTAAACATTTTGCCACTATGGATTTTTCACTGCTGGGCTTTCCCTCTTTGATTAAAAAAAATTAAAAATCAAGTTTGTTGAGGTATAATTCACATACTGTAGAATTCTTCTTACAGTGTACAGTTTTGACAACTAAATACTGTCCTTTCATTATTGCCAGGCTTAAAATAAAGAACAAGCCCTTTTGTAGAGATATATCTTCACTCCTTGATTAATACAAAGGAGTATCATTTATGAGTCATAGGGTAGGCTTACATTTAACTCTGGGTTACAAATGAGATCTGTTCCAGCCCTGAGATGCTTACACATTCACTGATTCGGCTTTCCTCCTGTAGTCGGCATCATAGTTTGTTTTGTGAGATGGAGGAGGACTTTGTGGATTGGTGTTGGACATATGGGTTAATGTTGGACTTGTGGGCTTGGGCAGCACTGGGTTGGGATGTTTCCTTGATGTGCACTTACCCTTTATATAAAACTCTCTCTTATATATGAGTTTCTGTGGATTTGTTTCTCTAAAGTACGTAGACTAACACAATTCCCCTATCTAAAAGGTTCCCAACTGCCTCAATTCATGGAGCCCTGATGAGACTGTAGGTTATTCATTGTGCTACTAACCAGAAGGTCAGCAGTTCAAAACCACCAACTGCTTCTTGGGGAAAAGATAAGGCTTTGTACTCCTGTAAAAATTTATAGTCTCTGAAACCCACATAAGGCAGTCCTACTCTGTCCTATGGGCATTGTGAGCTGGAATTGACTTGGTGGCAGCCAAAAGGAAGACTACTCAATACTTCCATTTCTTAAGCAGTAGGCCGAGCACTTAATACTTATTTATCTTCCAATAAATTTTATTTTATTAAGCTTTAATGACTGTGGTTGTTCTTGTTAAGTTGCTATAGGCCATTGAGTTGGTTCTGACCTATAGCAACCCTATTCACAACAGAATGAAGTACTGCTGGTTCTTGTGTTCCTATGTGTGACCATTGTTGCAGCCAGTGCATCAATCCATGTTGCTGAGGGTCTTCCTCTTTTTCATTTCCCCTCTACTTTACCAAGCATGATGTCCTTCAGCAGGGACTGGTCTCTCCTGGCAACATGCCCAAAGCATGTAAGATGAAGTTTCACCATCCTTGCCTCCAAGCAGTGTTCTAGGCCATTGTTCTTCCAAGATAGATTTGTTTTTCCTTTCAATATTCCCTTCCAGCACTGCAATTCAGACTCATAAATTTTTCTATGGTCTTCCTACACGCACACGAGGCAATGGGAAACACCATGGGTTGAGGAAGTTACTCCTCAAAGCAACCTCCTTGCTTTTCAACATTTTATAATGGTCTTGTGTAACAGATAACTTTCTCATATTTTATTGTGTCTTATTCAAGTGCCTGTTTTTATAATAGATTCCAATAAATAATTGAAAGCAAAATAATTATAATAATAATAAAAGAAAGGAAGGAAAAATAGGTCTTGGGCAGCAGATTTACCCACTGCAACTCGTCATTTGATCTCGTGACTGCTGCTGCCATGAGCATTGATTGTGGATCCAAGCATGAACACTTCAACCTTTTCTCTATTTATTATGATGCTACCTACTGGTCCACTTATGAGGATTTAGGTTTTCTTTACATTGAGTTGTAATATACATTGAAGATGTAATCCTTGATCTTCATCCACAAATGCTTCAAGTCCTCCTCATGTTCAGCAAGTAAGATTGTGTAATCTGCATATTGCAGGTAGTTAGCGAGCCTCCTGCAATCTTGATGCCATCTTTTTCTTTTAATGTAATTTCAATGATGATTTACTTGGCATACCGATTAAATAAGTATGACTTCCGCCTTTCCTAAATTTTAACCTGACAGTATTCTCTTGTCTGTTTGTACAACTGCCTCTTGATCTACATACAAGTTCTGCAGAGGTAAAATGAAGTGTTCTGGAATTAGTATTCTTCTTGAGTCTATCCATAGATTGTTTTGATCCACACAGGAAATGCCTTTGCATAGTCAAAAAAATACAAGTAACCACTTTTCTGGTATTCTTTGCTTTCAGCCAAGATCCATCTGACACCATCAATAATATTCCTTGCTCTAAGTCCTGTATTAATTCTGGCCTGAACTTCTGGCAGTTCCCTCTCAGTGTATTGCTGCATCCATTGCTAGATGACTTTCAGCAAAATTTTGCTTGCATTAACTGTGGTACTGATAATCTATTGCCCATTTGTAGCTTCAAGTTGAAAAAACTCAAAATAAGTCCATGAGGATAAAATTACTACCTTGAATATATGCCACTTGAATTTAGAGAGCATCTCAGGAGTAGATTTAATACATCGAACAGCAGTGGTCAAAGACCAGATGAGCTGTGGGGTGACGCCAAGGACATCATATATGAAGAATCCAAAGGGTCACTAAAAAGACAGGAAAGAAAGAAAAGACAATGACGATATCATTGGAGACTCTGAAACTCTCACTAGAATTCAGAGAATGTCAAGCAAAAGAAGAGAATAATGAAATTCAGGAGTTGAACAGAATATTTCCAAGGGTGGCTTGCGTAGATAAAGTGAAGGATGATAATGAACTGTGCAAAGACAAGTAGTTGGAAACCAAAAGGGAAGAACACACTCTGCATTTCTGAAGCTGTAAAAAACCGAAGACACAATTTAAGCGCCCAGTTGCAAATTGGAAGGATTCTATTGGCAAAATATTTAATGATGCTGGAAGCATCAAAAGAAGATGGAAGGTAGGGTTAGGGTAGGGTTAGGGTTGGGGTTGGGGTTGGGGTTGGGATTGGGGTTAGGGTTGGGGAAAAAAAAAGAAGATGGAAGGATCACTGTACCAAAAATCATTGTTCAACATTCAATCATTTCGGAGGCTATCATATAATCAGAACCCGTGGCAGCATACAAAGAAGTCGAAGCTACATTGAAGGCAGTGGGAAAAGAAAGAAAACCCTGTAGGATTGTCAGCACATCAGTTGAAATGTGTCAACAAATAGATGCAGAGCTGCCAGTGCTCATCCGTCGATGCCAACACATTTGACCATGACCTGGCCAGCTGACTGGGAAAGATCCATATTTGAGTCCATTCCAAAGAAAGGTGATTCAACACGATATAGTCACTAATGAACAACATTATTAATATCACACACAAGTAAAATTTTGTTGAAAGATAATTTTTAAATGGTTGCAGCAGTACATTGACAAGGAGCTGCCAGAAATTCAAGGTGATTCAGAACAGGATATGGGGAAAGGTCTC
The DNA here is from genome assembly GCF_050624435.1 of Tenrec ecaudatus. Lineage (NCBI taxonomy): Eukaryota > Metazoa > Chordata > Mammalia > Afrosoricida > Tenrecidae > Tenrec > Tenrec ecaudatus. Next base: position 101,709,785 of record NC_134537.1, read on the forward strand.
TCATTGCGGATGTCAGATAGATCTTGGCTCAAAGCACAGACTATCAGAAAAATATTTGCCTGTGCTTTATTGACTATTCAAAGGCATTTGATTACGTGGATCATAACATATTATGGGTAACATCGTGAAGAATAGAAATTCCACAACTCTTAGTTGTGCTCATGAGGAATCTCTTCATAGACCAAGAGGCAGTTATTTGACCAGAACAGTAGACTACCATGTGATTTTTAAATCAAGAAACGTGTATGTGAGGAGGGTTGTATCCTTTCACCATCCTTATTCAATATCTATGCTGAGCAAATAATCTGAAATCCTGGGATTGTATGAAGAAGAACACACCATCAGAGTTAGAGGAAGACTTGTATTAGCAACTAGTGATATGCAAGTGGCGTTTACTTGATTGTTGAACATGATGAAAATGTGAAGCACTTGCTGATGAAGATCAAAGACGAGAGACTTCAATATGAAATACACCTCAAATGAAAACAAAAGTCCTTATACCTGGACCCACATGCAACAGCATGATAAATGGAGACAATATTGAAATTGCCAAAGACTTCCTTTTACTTGGATCCACTGTCAATGCTCATGGAAGCAGCATTCAGGAAATCAAAGGTGGCTTGGGCAAAATTGTTGCAATAACTCTTGAAAGTGCTAAAAAGCTAAGATGTTGCTTTGAAGACTAAGGTGTGCCTGATCTAAATTATGATATTTTCAACTGCCTTAAATGCATTTTCAAGTTAATCAATAAGGAAGACTGAACAAGATTGATGCATGTCAAATATGTTGTTGGTGAAGAATGTTGACTATACCATGGATTTCCAGAAGAACTAATCTATTTGTCTTGGGAACAATACAATCAGGATGCTTCCTAAAAGTGAGAACGGTGAGACTTTATCTCACGTATTTTTGACACATTATCAGGAGGGATCAGTCTCTGGAGCAGGGCAACATGCTTGGTAGAGGGTCAGTGAAAAAAATCCCTCAACAAAATGAATTGGCATGGTGGCTGCAACAAAGGGCTGCAACAACAATTGGGAGAAGTTGCAAGGCTTGAGCAGCGTTTTGTTCTTTTGTACATAGGCACAAGAGTTAGAACCAATTGACTTAACTACAACAACAATTTTTTTAGCTTGTTGGAAATAATGCCCATATATTTAAAGAAAAAAAGATTGCTTCTCAATCTTAAATCATCACAATTAACTATAAAAGGGATGTGTGCAAATGTTGACCATTGTACAACTTCTTAAATCAGGGAATAAGATTGGGTGTTACAATTCTCATTTCTTGTTTCATGTTGATGTTTGTAGAGTATTTGTAGTTTATTATAGCACTTGCTGAAGATCCAGTTTTGTAAAACTATGCTATCATTGAAAAGTAATGTCGATAAAGCTGAACTTAAAACCATCTGCGTTAGTCCTGTTGTGCAGTGTCTGACATGTGTCAAGTGTCATTTTCTGTTCCTCCAAACTAAAAATATCCCGTGGCACTACTGTGTCACAACACTGTAGGTATTTTAGTGGACAGATTTGTATTTATGCTTGAAAATCTCTACTGTTCTGCTTTTCATATTTAGATCTCTAATCCATCTTGTATTGCTTTTCTGTATATGGTGTGAGTTAGGGATCCAATTGGATTTTTCCCAAATAGATATGTAGTTGCCTTGTTGTAGTTATTGAAAATTCTGTTTATTTATCATTACCCTTCATTGACACCTCTGTGATATATCAAGCATCTGTTCACGTAGAGTTCTGTTTTTGCACTAATATTATATGCTCTTAATTTCTGTATCTTTTGAATAAGTCTTGATATCTGGTAGGATAGGTCTGCTCACGTTTTCTTCTTATTCTATGGAGTATACTACCTAAACCTGACTTTTAAAATTTCCATATAAATCTTAGAGTCAACTTGTGAAGCTCTAAAACAGTTCTGCTGGGAATTTGATTTAAATAACACTGAATTATAAAACAGTATTATGAATATTATAGACTGAATTGTGCCTCCCCAAAATATTGGTTAATGGGGCTAGGCAATGATTCTCAGTATTATATATTTATGTTGCATTTTATGAACCGATATAATAATAATTCTGTGTGTTCTGATTAGTCAACATCGACTCCAAAGATGATGTTAATGAGGCAGTTATTTTAATGAGGCAAGATGAAATCTATAGGATTAGATTATGTCTTGTGTTAATCTCATTTGAAAGATTAAAGGGATTAAGTATTGAGCAGAGATTCGAGTGGCCTCCTGCCTCTATAACAAGCTAAGTACAGAGCACATCCCAGTATTCTTGCACTTGGAAACCCCTAGAAACACAGGAAAAGCCGATGGAAAGGACTTTCCTCCAGAATCCGCAGAGAGAGAGTCTTTTAGGGCCAGTACCCTGAGTTTGGGCTTCCAGCTTCCTAGACTGTGAGAAAATGGATTTCTGTTTGCTCAAGCCGTTCATCTGTGGCATTTCAGCCCTATATAACGAAGACAGGGAGTGTTTAAACCCTTACAATATCCAATTTCCTAATAGAATACAATATACCTCTCCATTTAGTTTTATCTTCTCAACAAAGCTTTATGTAGTTTTTAGCTATAGAATTTTATCTTAAGTTCTTTTTTGAAAATGGTATATCTAAAAAACATTTACTTTCCATTTGCTGATACATGGACTGCATTAAAACTGTTGTAATAAATTTGACTTGAACAGTTAAAACTTTGTAAGCAGATCCCCCTTTGATGGATGCTGGATCTAATTTGGTTTCTAAAATGTTCTGTATTTTTGGTTTGTATTGTTTGGCTTGGTGTTTGATTGTACATATTAGGGGCCATCTTAGGAGAGGTAAGCCATTGGTGTTCACTTGAAGTTATATTGTGTGAATTTTAATGTTTATCAGTATATGAAACCCAGAATTGATGAATCTATAGAGATAACAAGTAGAATAAAGGATTTGGGGAGAGGGGGAATCCAGTGGTGGGAGGTGGTAGTGGAGGAGACGATGTCAAGGAGTCCTTGTAGATAAGAAATATTTGGAAACTGATTGTGGTAGCAAATGTATGATTCTGCTGGACATGTTTGAACTATGAAATATGATATAGGTATTAATTCCCAATTAATAAAAATAAATCATAGATCAAAAATAAAATAACCTGGGCTTAAAAAACAACTTTTAATTTTAAATTTATAGAAAGGTTGTAATAATAGAAACTTCTAAATATCCCCAAAGAAAATGATAATTATTGATTGATTGATTCAATAACATATTTTTATGTATATTGTTCAAAGTCATCATTTAGTAAAACCTACAGAAGTCAGAACCTGCATAAGGCAGAAAATTATTTTAACAAGGAAACAAATATTTCCCACTAATAGAGAGCAATAGGGAAGTGTAACAGTGTAAAAGGTGAAAAACAAAACTGTGAGATGAGACGTGGAAAAACAAAGCAGTCCCATAGACTTTAGGTTCTCACAGGTTTCACTTCCTTAAATGACAAATAACAATGTATTTACATTTCTGTGTTAGTCCTGATGAAATACTGTACAAATTCTCTTTTCATATTTTGAAATGTATTGAGCCTTGATTTTTGTATGGTCCATCTTTCTGAATGTTCCACATAGCTCTTGAAAATATCCTATATTTTGCCAGCTCTGGGCAGGAATATAAATGACAATTAGGTCAAAGTGGTTGATATGCCATGTAGATCTCATCTAGGCTTTGACAAATATAGTTGTTGTACAATTATTTGAGAAGATGAGATTAATCTCTAATTATCAGTATGTTTATTTCTTCATGGATTTTAAATTTTATTTTATTGGGGTCTCTTACAGCTCTTATCACAATCCATACATATATCCATGGTGTCAAACACATCTGACATATGTTGTCATCAGTTTTTACAAAACATTTTCTTTCCACTTGAGCCCCTGGCATCAACTCCCCATTTTCCCCCTCCCTCTCCCACTGTCCTTCTCTGATGTCCCCTTGATAATTTATAAATTATTCTTTTTTTTCATGTCTTATACCGATTGCTGTCTCATTTCACCAACTTTTCTGCTGTCTGTCCCCCTGGGAGGGAGGCCCCACCTCAAATATTGTAATCGGTTTCCCTTTACTCTGTCCCCTTACCCTAACCCTCCTAGTATTGCTGCTCCCCTTACTGGTCCTGAAGGGTTTATCTCCTCTGGATTCCCTGTGTTGTGAGCTCTTATTTATATGCATGTTTGCATCTATTTGTAAGATAGAATTGGGGTCATGGCAGTGGGAGGGGGAGAGGACACATTAAAGAACCAGAGGAGGGTTGTGTGTTTCATTGGTGCTATACTGCACCCGGACTGGTTCTTCTCTTCCTTGTGGCCCTACTGACGGGGCGTGCTCAATTGACTACTGATGGACTTTGGGTCTCCAGTCTACCCACCCCCTCATTCCAAATGACATGCTTTTTGTTTGTTTGTTTTGTTTTGGGTCTTTTGATGCCTGATACCTAATCCTATCAACACCTCATGATCAGGCTGGTGTGCTTCTTCCTTCTGGGCTTTGTTGCTTCTCTGGTAGATGGCTTGCTTATTTTGAAGCCTTTAAGACCCCAGATGCTATATCTTTTGATAGCTGGGGACCCTCAACTTTCTTCACCACATTTGTTTATGCACACACTTTGCCTTTAGCGATATGTCAGGGAAGGTGGACATCCCAGAGTGCCATGTTAGTAGAACAAATTGTTCTTGCATTGAGGGAGTACTTGAATGGAGGTCCAATGTCCATCTGCCACCATAATACTTTATAAATAAATATATGTACATAGATTTATTCCCCTGTCATTGTATATAAATGTATTTACATATATATATGCCTGTATTTAGACTTCTATAAATATCCTTTGCCTCCCAGTTCTTTCCTCTATGTTCTTTTACTTTCTTTCTGTCCCACTATCATGTCTGGCCTTCTTTCGGGTTTGGTAATTCCTCTCGCCTACATTGCCCTTGATCAAGCTCCCTCCTCCTCCCACCCCAAGCATCCTACGCTCTCCTTGCCATCAGTTTTAGGTCACTTATTCTTCCCTTGTCCCTGGCTTTGTTGGAAACCCCCTCCATTCCCCCCATTTCCCCTCTCCCATGACCCCTCCAGAACTGTCGGTCCCATTGTTCTCTCCTCTGGATTGTTCATCCTGCCTATCTTGTCTAGATAGACTTGCATAGACAATAGTATGTGCAAAAACAAAGCAAAGCAAAAGATAATAAAAAATAAGACAAAAATAAATCAGCAACACCTAATAGAACAAAACAAAAAATAAATTTAAAAAGAAAAAAAACAACAGCAAAAACTGAAAAGCCCTCAAACAGCTTCAGGTCTGTCCACTGACCTTTAGGAGCGTTTTCCAGTCGAGTCCACTGGGGTGCCATGCCCTGGCCCCAAAGCCCACCTTTGTCATTCCTCAAGGACTTCGTTACTTTGCTCCCCTTGCTGCTCCGCTGTACACCCTGGTGCTCACCCTGGTGCAGTGGGGTCAATAGGGCACCTCTCCCACACTGTGTCCCCAGTGCTGTCCCCCTTAGCACTATGTGTCAGTGACGGATATCATTGTGTCTCGTGATGGGGCTAGCCATGTGATCCTCTCTGTGCATTGACTGCCCTGAGCCAGAATATTGTCCTCAGGGCTTGGTGGGCCATGGAGTGTTCCATTCTCTCCTTCACTCTTCATTTGCTCCTGATCAGGTGTGCCCCACTTCCTGAGCTGCAGCTTTAGTGCTGTCCTCTGGGGTAGGGGGTGCCCATGTAGTTTGGATTGGGGGCTGGCCCTGCATACCTCTCTCTTGGTTCCCTGTGTCAGGCTTGCCTGTATTCTGTATTTATATCTTGGCATGCCAGGTTGAAGTCTGGTCCCTCTCTCCCTCTCCTGGGGAGATATAAACAACACCCTCCCCATTGGTGGGTTAGAGCCCTGTCCCCACTAACCCCCTTTTTGTCCCTCCTTATTAGTTGGCTACCATAAGTATGCCTGGGTTGGGTTTGACACCTGCTGCAGTACGTGGACCTCATCCCTGGAATACATGTATAGTAGCTTTTCCCATATGTCCCTTTTTGCATTTTTTAAATTTTTGCTTACCTCAGTGGACTCATGTTATACTTGTCCTTTTGTGCTTGGCTTGCTTTGCTTAGCATAATTTCCTCCAGTTCTTCCCATGCGGCAGTGTGTTTCATGTGTTCATCACTGCTTTTTAGGGATGTGTGCCACTCCATTGTATGTATGTACCACAGTTTTTTTAATCCATTCATCTGTTGATGGAAATTGGGGTTGTTTCCAATTCCTTGCAATTGTGAACTGCGCCGTGATGAACATTGGAGCACAGATGTATGGGCGTGGTTTGTTTCTTGTCTCTTTTGGTATATGTCCAGTAGGGGGATTGCTGGGGCGTATGGTAACTCAATCTTCATCTGTTTTAGATTTCGTCAAATTGATTTCAATAATGGCTGTACATACCTACAGGTTCACTAGCAGTGGACAAGCGTTCCTATCTCTCCACAGCCCCTCCTACACTTGTGAGGGTGCTAGGTGGTATCTCATAATTGATATTTGCATTTCTCCTTTGGCTAGGGATCTGGAACATTTTCTCATATTTATTGGCCATTTGGATTTCTGCCCTTGAGAAACTTCTGTTCAGGTCCTTTTCTACCTCCTCAGTGGGCAATAGCTTTTTTTTTTTTTTTTCTTGTTGTAAGTTAGCAGAGTATTGTAGATTTTAGTAATAAGGCCTTTGTCTGATGTGTCAATGCTAACCAGTCCGTGGCTCTCTTATTACCCTCTTGGCGAATTGTTTTGATGTACATAGGTGTTTTATTGTCAGTATATCCCACTTGTCAATTTGTGCCTCTTCTGTGTTTGTGTAGTTCTTTTTTTCTGATAGCCTGTGTATTCCCTGAGTCAAAGTTCTCAGTTTTGTCCCAATTTCCTCATTGATGGCCCTAATAGTTAGGGGTTTTATCTCTAAGTCTCTGATATACCTTGAGTTTATTCTTGTGCATGGAGTGAGGTAAGGGTCTTGCTTCATTTTTCTGCAGGTAGATCTTCATTTTTTCCAGCACCACTTATTGAAGAGGGCATCCACTTCCCATTTGATATTTTTGGACCCTTATTGAAGATCAATTGTCTGTATGCTGATGACTTTATTTCTGGGTTTTCAATCCTTTTCCATTGGTCTGATTATCATTATACCAATATCACACTGTTTTGACCACTGTGACTGTATAATAGTTGCTAAAGTCAGCCCTCCAACTTTGTCCTTCTTGAGGAGTTCTCTGCTAATTCTGGGTTTCTTTCCTTTCCATATGTAGTTGGTAACCAGTTTTTTTTCAATTCTTTGAAGAAAGATGATGATATTTGTATCGGGATAACATTGAACTTATATAGTGCCTTGGGCAGAACTGACACCTTTACTATATTGAGTCTTCTGATCCATGAGCATGGGGTAAACTTCCATTTTGAGGTCACTCTTGGTTTCTTTTAATAGTGTTCTATAGTTTTCCTTGTACAGATCTTTTGTTTGATTAGTCAGGTATATCCCTAGATATTTCCATTTGTGCTTAGCTATTGTGAAGAGTATGAGCTTTTTGATCCCCAATTCCGTTGTCTTGTCAGATGCATAAAGCAGTCCAATAGAGTTCTGTCTGTTGATCTTGTATCCTGCCACTCTGCTATATTCCTCTATCACTTCTAGCACTCCCCTTGTGGAGCTTTTGGGAATTTCCATATATAAAATCATATCATCTGCGATTAATGAGAGTTTCACCTCTTCCTTCCCAGAGAAATGCTTTTGATCTCTTTTTTTTGCCTTATACTATTAGCTAGGCCCTGCAGTATGATGTTAAATAGGAGTGGGGACAAGGGGCATCGTTGACTGGTCCCCTTTTTCAGACGGTTTGTTTTTGTCTTTTCTCCATTGACTACCACATTGGTTATTGGCTTTTCAACTATAACTTGTATTACCTTTTAACTTGAGTATAAGCCGACCCGAATATCAGCCGAGGTACCTAATTTTACCACAAAAACTGCATTAAAAATGTGCTGAGAAACAGCATATACATGAGTATATATGGTATATTGAGGAATTTTCCTTCTATTCCTATCTTTTTGAGTGTCTTAAATGGGAATTAGTGTTGGATATTGTCAAATGTTTCTTCCACATTTGGTTCTTATAATTTTTCATTTCAATGTGGTGAATAATACTAATGATCTTTCATATGTTGATTCATCCCTGCATCCCTGGTATGAATCCCACTATGTCATGGTGAATTATTTATTTGATATACTTTTCTATTCTGTTGGCCAGTATTTGGTTAAGGATTTTTTGCATCAATGTTTAATGAAATTGGTCTGTAGTTCTTGATTCTTGTGGGATCCTTGCTTGGTTTAGGTATCAGAGTTACACTAGCTTCATAGAAAGAGTTAGGGAGTTTGCCATCTTTGAGTATGTTCTGGAAGAGTTTATGTAGAATTGGTGTCAGTTCTTACCTGAATGCTTAGTAGAATTCTCCTGTGAAGCCATCTGATACAGGGTTTTTTTTTGTTGGTAATCCCTTGATAACCTTGTCTATTTCTTCTGTTGCTATGGGTCTGTTGAGATTCTTGATGCCTGTCATGGATAGTCCCAGGAGGGATTGTTTTTCCAAGAATTTGTCGATGTCTTCCAAGTTACTGAATTCATTAGAGTACATAGTACTATGTAATTATCCTTTTGATTTCATTAAGGTGTATTGTAATGTTCCCTGTTTCATCTCTCATCCTTGCTATTAAAATTTGTTCTTTCATTCTTTTGGTTAGGTTTGCCAGCGGTCTGTTTATTCTGTTCATACTTTCAAAGAACCAACTTTTAGCAGCATTATTTCCCCCCATAGTTTTCTTATTTTCCCACTCCTATATCTTAGCCCTGATTTTTATTATTTCTTTTATTTTGTTATTAGTAGGATTGTCCTGTTGACTCTGCTCAAGTTGCTGTAAATTTTGTGGCAGCATATGAATCATAAGTCTCTCTTCATTTTTCGTGTGTGCATGTATTGCTATGAAACTTCCTCTGATAACTGCCTTTACTGTGTCCCATAAGTTTTGGATTGTCGTGTTCTCATTCTTGCTTTCTAGAAATTTCCTAATTTCATCTCTGACATGGACCAGTACACACTCCTTTTGTAATAGAGAGCTTTTATCCTCCAATTGTTTGCCCTTGTTTTCTTCATCTTGTTTGTTGATTTCCAGCCTTATGACACAGTGATCAGAGAGAGAGGTCTGTATGATATTAATGTGCTTAAATTTATGCAGATTCAGCTAATGCCTGTGGTCTATCTTCGAATATGTGCCATATGAGCACGAATAGATTGTGAATTTCTGTAGTTGGTTGGAGAGTTCTGTAAATAACTATCAGGTCAAATTGTCTAATTATAGTGTTTAGCTCTATAGCCTCCTTGTTGAGTTTATTTCCCTGTGATCTATCTTTCTCAGAGAGAGGTGTATTGAAGTCATCTACCATAATCGTTGAGTCTTTGATTTCTTTTTTCATTGTTTGGAGCGTTTGATTGATGAATATCATGGTTTTCTTGTTTAGGGAGTATATGTTTAATGTGGTTAGTGGTTCTTTTTCTACCATTCCCTTGAGCATTATATAGAGTACCTCCTTCTCTTTTGTTATGGTTTGCACTTTGAGATAAATTTTATCAGAGATTAGGATTGCAACCCCTACTTTTTTTGAATTGAATTTGCTTGTTATACATTTTTCCAGTCTTTGATTCTCAGCCTATTTTTGTCTGTAATCTTAAGATGTCCTCCTGCAGGCAGTAGAGTGATGGGTTGTTTTCTAAGCTAGTGTGCTAGCCTCTGCCTTTTAAGGTCTGACTTCATTCCATTGATATTCAGGGTTGTTACATCTATCTGTAGATTGTGATGTCATTTTATACCTCTTGTGTTGGGTGTTTTCCTACTCCATTTCTTATCTGTGGGTTGTGCGCATGCACGCGTGTGTGTTTGTGTGTATGGTTCACACTTGCATTCTTGCCACCATTGAACCAATGTTATCTTGGGGGCTGTTTTCCCTTTGTTGCTCTCTGGGTGGAATTGTACTATGGGGCAGTCTCTTATTTGTGCTTGGTGATTGTTGTTCTTCTGCCCATACTGAGTAGGCAAGGATCTTTTGGAGTCCTGGGTTTTAACATATTCTTTGCTTTTCTCTTGTCTGGAAGACTCTCACTTCTCCATCAATCTTGGTAAATAATCTGGCTGGATAAAGTATTCTTGGGTTTGTATTATTTTCCTTCAATTTCAGAATATGTTGTTCCACTTTCTCTTCATAGTGTTTGCTGATGGGTCTGAGCATATTTTTATCTGCATGCCCTTATAGGTGACTGCTTGTTTTTCCCTAGCTGCTCTCATGATTTTCTCCTTTTTCCTCAAAGTTGGATAGTTTAACTATTATATGTCTTGGTGACTTCTTGGGATTCAGTCTAGCTGGTGTTCTTTCAGCCTCCTGGATGTTTGCCTGGTTTTCCTTCAAGAATTCCATCACTATTTTTGATGTTGATTTCTTTGTTGTGTTTTCCTCCGGTAATCCAATTATTCTGATGTTATTCCTCTTCATAGCATCAGGTATAGTCCTGAGGTTTTCTTCAGCTTCTCTGATGGACTTATTTGATGTTCTTCACGTTTATTAATGCATACTTGGCAGTCGTCTAGGTCATTGCTGCAGTTCTCTGCCTCCTCCATTTGGTGGGCAAAGTCTGTGAATTTGCTATTAGTTTTTGTCATCTTGTCCCTTAGCTCTTGTATTTCCCTTTGATGCATGGCCTATGCCACCAAGACTTCTTATTTCCCTCTATTATTCTTTTACTACTTCATTTGGAGCAAATGAGTCTTTCTTTCATATTCTACCTTAATTCTTCCATTGATTTTTTTAAGTTGTCTGTTTTACGTTCTGTGTAGGATTACAAATTGCACCCTTAATTTACCACCCTGTTATGAATTGATTCTATTCCCTCCAAATTTGTTTTAATCTTATCTCCTTTACCTGAAAATACCACCCCGTGAGATAGGTATTTTTTTGTTATGGTGGGTTCTAATCACCCATTTGGACTTTCAGCTTTCCAAACAGAAAAAGGTTACTGTTCTCTGAAGCCACTCACTTCAGGTATTTCTGTTATGACAGCACTAGGTATCTAAGCTTTAGCCCTTTTAGCATTACCATTGCATAATTTAAGATATCATGTAAGAATCTTGTCAGGATTTAGTTCTATTAACTCTCTTCTGTGCCCTTTGTGTTATCTATGTTTTATATATTTTATCTACATATGGTAAGAATCTCACAATATAGTGTCATGATTTTCATAAGTAGTTGTATATATTTACAACAAATAAAAACATACCATTTTATATTTCTCCACAAATTAAAAATTTTGAAGGCTTTTAGTCCTTCTCAGTAAACTTACCAGGTGTCATGGTATTTATCTTGAACTCAAAGTACTTCTCCAAGTATTTTTTGAGTTCACTGATAATACTTTCCATTCTTTTTGGTCTAAAATTGACTTTATTGCACCTTTATGAAAATTTTCATTTGATATAAAATTATGGATTGAGAAATTACTCTCCCCCCTCTTTGGTTTTTTAGTGTCTGGATTTTCTTGGGTTTCATACACACAAACAGACACACACACACATATATAAACATATAAATATACAATAAACAGCCTTCAGTGTGGGTTAAAATTCAATGTAAAGAAGAGAAAAAGCTCCACAATTGTATTAGTAGATAACTTTATGATAAACAGAGAAAATGTTGACATCATCAAGGGTTTCACCTGCCTTGGACCCACACTCAATAGTCATGGAAGCAGCAGTTAAGAGATCATATGGCACATTTCACTGGGCAAATCTACTGCACAACACCTCTTTAAAGTGTTGAAAAGCAAAGATGTCACTTTGAGGACTAAGGTGAAACTGACCCAAACCATAAGATTTTCAGTTACCTCATTTGGATTTGAAAGTTGGACATTGAATAAGGTGGACCGAAGAAGAACTGATGCATTTGGTTTATGGTGCTGGCAAATAATTTGGACTGCCAGAAGAACAAACAAATCTGTGGGAGGAAATCCAGCTAGAATGCTCCTTCAAATCCAGGATGGCAGGACGTCCTTTCACATACGTAGGACATGTTATCATGAGAGACCAGTGCCTGGAAAAAGACATGATGCTTAATAAAGTAGGCCAGCAAAGAAGTGAAGATCCTCAATAAGATGGACTGATTCAACAATGGAGCAAACATAACGCTGGTGAGGATGATGCAGGCCTGGGAAGTGTTCTTGGTCTGTTGAGCATATGAGCATAGAGTCATTGTGGGTTGGGACCAGCTTGATGGTACAAAATAAAGTTATTAAAAGTTTGTACATGTGCAGTTTATTGATTGTGGTTACATACTTCATGATGTGGTTCTTCTCATTATTGCTGCCACTTGTGTCTTACCACTATCAACTTAGACTCTTTACCCCTTAAATTCCCACCTGTACTTTTCATATGTAATTTTTAAGAGTGTATAATGCTCACGGTGAACGTTCTTTCTTATTGAGCTAAACTATTGCTTAGTCTACCGATGACTTCCTAGGATAGTTTCTCTTCAAGGTATGAAAGTTGTTTCCAAGTTATAGATTTAGGGTTCCTCCCTATGTAAATGAATCCATTAAGAGTATTTTCCAATAAAAATGTGAAATTCTGTTGCACAATTTTTTGTTCTTTTGATCAAGACACATCCATTGGGTCCCTGATCAAAATATTCAGTTATGGTAGCTAGACAACTCTCGTTTTTTCCAATCTCATGGCTTGGGAGGTTCATGGAGGCAATTAGGTTTACAGACCATTTCCTTCTTGCATTCCTGAGTCTTTTCATTCCCCTATTGCTCCAGGCAAATTGAAACCAATTGTATCCTGCATGGTTTTCATCATTTTTGGTGGAATCGTTTCTATTGCTGATCCTCTGAATGCCACATATCACATTTCTCTGAGTGCTGTCAAGATGATTTGCTTAAGTGTGGTTTTCATTGTGAAACCTCCAGCCGGATTTGCCGAGTTCTTTTGATCTGTGAATTTATACTTTTTACTAAAGTTGGGGAGGGGGAAGACAATCATATTGAAAAAAAAAGATGTTTTCTCCTAGTTTTTCCTCATCTCTCCTTCTGGGACTCTACCTTCATGAATACTGTTAGACTACTTGATACTGTGTCATGTAAAATATTGCATCAAATATGGTTGTTATTGTATGCCTTCAAGTCAAATTGGACTCAAAGACAGTGACCATATAGGATAAAATAGAATTGCCTTGTGGGGTTTCTAGGTTGATATATTTATATATATTAAAATCATTTTATTGGGGCTCTTATAGCTCTTACTACAATCTATACATCTATCCATTGTGTGAAGCACATTTGTACATATATTGCCATCATCATTTTCAACACATTTTCTTTCTAGTTGAGCCCTTGGTATCAGCTCATTTACCCACTCCTCCACCCTACCTCCCTCATGAAACCTTGATAATTTATGTATATATATATTTCATGTCATAACACCGACCGCTGTCTCTCTTCACCCACTTTTCTGTTGTCCATCCTCCTGAGGAGTTATATATAGATCATTGTAATCGATTCTGCCTTTCACCTCCCACCTTCCCCTCTTGGTACCGCTACTCTCATTATTGGTTGTGAGGGGTTAATCTGTCCTGGATTCCCTCTCTTTTGAACTCTTATCTGTAGCAGTGTATATATTCTGGTCTAGCCGGATTTTTAAGGTAGAATTGGGATCATGATAGTAGGGGTTGGGTGGGGAGGAAGCATTAAAGAACTAGAGGAAAGTTGTGTGTTTCATCAGTGCTATACTGCACCCTAAGTGGCTCGTCACTTCCTTGTGACCCCTCTGTGAGGGGATGTCCAATTGTCTGCATATGGGCCTTGGGTCTCCAATCCACACTCTCCCTCATCCACATTGATCTGATTTTTTTTTCTCCCTAGGTCTTTTATGGCTGATACCTGATCCCATTGACACCTCATGATCACACAGACTTGTATGCTTTTTCCATGTGGGCTGTGTTGCTTCTCAGCTAGATGACCGCTTGTATATCTTCAGACCTTTAAGACCCCAGATGGTGTATCTTTTGATAGCCAGGCACCATCAGCTTTCTTCACATTTGTTTATGCATCCATTTTGTCTTCAGCAATCCTGTCAGGAAGGTGAGCATCACAGAATTCTAGGTTATTAGAACAAAGTGTTGTTGCATTGAGGGAGTCCTTGGGAGGCTCTATGTCTGTCTGCTACCGTGATACTTAACATGTACATATATGTACATAGATCTCTTTCCCTATAGTTATATATAAATATATTTACATGTGTACATGCCTATATTTAGACCTCTATAAATGTCCTTTGCCTCATAGTTCTTTTCTCTATAACTTTCCTCTTATTCCACTATCATGTTTGGCCTTCATTTGAGTTTCAGTAATTCCTCTCGGCTACATTGTCCTTGATCAAATCCCACCAGGCATCCTACATCCTCCTTGCCATCTATTTTAGATCACTTGTTCCCTTATCCCTGGTTTGTTAATACCCCACTTCCTTTTCCCTCCTCCCACTCTCCTGTGTCCCTCCGGAACCACCTGTCCTGTTGTTTTCTCCTCCAGATTATCATGCCTATCTTATCTATAGACATGCAGAGACAATAATAAGCACAAAAACAAAACAAAGAAAAACAAAACAACAAAGCAACATCATCAACAACAACAATAAAAAACAAAACAAACAAGAACATAAACCAAAAAAAAAAAAAAAAAAAACCAACGACAAAAGGAAAAGCGTATAAATAGTTCCAGGTCTGTTTGTTGACCTTGAGGAGTGTTTTCTGGTTGAGTCTGATGGAGTACCACACCCTGGCTCCAAAGTCTATTTGGGTACTCCCTGGGGACTTCATTACTTTGCTCCCCTTGCTGCTCTGTTGCATGCCCTTAGTGATTCACCCCGGTGTGGTGGGGTCTGATTGGGCATAATTCCCATACTGTGTCTCCAGTGTTGTCCCTCGTAGTGCTATGAGTCAGTGAGAGACATTGTCTTCTAGTGGGACCGTCTCTATGGTCCTCTCAGTGCATTGGCTGCTCTGAGCAGGAATAGCCTCCTCAGGGCTTAGTGGACCAGGATGTGTTCCACTCTCTCTCCTTCCCTCTTTGTTTGTTTTTCTGTGCTCTGATCAGATGTCCCCATCTCCCTGAGCTGTAGCTTCAGGGCTGTCCTCTGAAGTGCATTCTTCTTGGGGGTGATGTGTCCACATAGTTGGGATTGCAGCTGTCCCTGCAGGCCTCTAGTATTTCCTTGCTTCCTGGTGGTATGTTTATTCAAGTCTTGACGCACCAGATTGAAGTCTCTCTCTCTCTCTCTCTCTCTCTCTCTATCTCTCTCTATCTCCTGTGGATATATAAACAGTACCCTCCCCTTGGGTGGGTTAGTTAGAATGATATTTTTAAGGCAGTAGACTTCCAGGTCTTTTCTCCTGTGGAACTTGTAATGGGTTTGAACTGCTGGTCTTTTGGTCAACAACTAACTGTTTAACTCTTGTAACACCAAGGCTCCATTCCCATATGCTAGAATATTTGATATTGTCCTGAAGGCCATTAAGGGTCTGTTCCTTTTAAAAATATATCTTTTATCTTTTAATTTATATTAGATACTTTCTAACCAACAAGTTCACAGACTCTAACCTCTGCTGTCTCCAATATGCTGCTAAGGCTATCTGGTTATCTTTTCATTTGAGATATTATACCTTTTAATTCTAAAATTTCCACTTAGTTCTTTTCTATTTCCATTTTTGATGATATTTCCATTTGTTTTTTCATTATGATATTAGTTCCTTTAAGTCCTTGACCATTTTCACAATGGTTTCTAGGAAGTTCTTAGCTATTAATGCCAACATTTGCATCATCTAGGAGTTGTTCTTGTTGATTACATATATTTTTAAAGTTCACTACAGGTCACATTTTTCTGATAATTTTCCCATGTCTAGTAATTTTTTGATTGTATACTAAGACATTGTTGACACTAAGTTATAGAGATTCTCGTTTCTGTTACCTTCCTTAGAAGACTACTTATTTTTGATCTAGCCGACAGGTAACTTTGTTGTAACTTGGACGCCTTGATATAGATCATGGTTGAAATCTTTACTCAGTTTTCTGCTTTCTAGCTGTTGTTTCCAGTTGAGCTCCCTGAATTTTACTCCACCCCATATGCACAATTCTTGAGTTGGTCAAGAATTTGGGTGGAGCTAATGCATAAATTTGGAGACTTCCTTCATGCCTCCCTTTCCCCAGGATTTGCACTCTGACAGTTCAGCTCTTTAGGAACCATTCTCTGATGCCTTCAACCAGTAAATCATACCATGTAGACTTTGGCATACCCTATATCAAACACATCCAAGGAAATTTCCTTCTTTCTTTTTTTGACTCTTCACCAGTTACTGTCTATCTCTGGTTGCTTTTTTGTACTTTCCCACAGAGTTCCTAAATGCTCTTTATGGGAGTGTTAACCCAATGTGTATAAGTATATATACACTTATATGTATACACTTACACACACACCACATAATATACTTGTGTATAAGCAGAGTTTTTCAACACATTTTAATACAGTTTTGGGGGTAAAATTAGGTGCTTCAGTTTATATTTGGGTCGGCTTATACTGTACTCCCTGCTATGGACAAATGGGCAATAAATATATATTTTTCCTTATCTGAATTCCTAGTAGGTTTGCATTCAGGGCTTCTAGAAGAAAGCAGAAAAGCAGAGCGAGCAAAGGTACTTCCTCTTCCCTGTTGACTTGCTGTACTTATCAGTAGTGCTCAACAGGACTATTTCACCCTGGGAGTAGCAGCTCTTTCTATCCTTCAACCTCTTTCAGTATTCCCAGAGCCAACTCTGTTGTAACTCTACATAGTAAATACACATACTGTCCCTTCTGAGATTCAAGTCCCCAGTTCATGAATTTCTCTTCTGAACTCGTAAGGAACCTGTATCTTCCAGGTGTGCTCCTTCCTCAGTGGTCTGAACCTCAGCACCTTGAGGTCTCTCCTCCAAGTTTCTAGTTTGGATAACCTCAGCTTCATTCCTCTGCTCCTCCAGCTGAACTACTGGGAGCTGCTTCCTCTACTGTTTATCTCTGTGATACCTCAACATTTCCTTTTTGATTCACCAGCACACCAGTACTTTTGCAGCCAATTATCTGTGTACATCTATAAAGACATATCTACAGTTGTCTCTTTTCCTTATTAGACATTGACTGATAACATATTTGATAATAGGAATAATTGCAGGAAAAAGACCTTGGATGTAGTTTTGTCCTTGACCTTGAACATAGTTCTGAGCTCCTTACCACGGGCAAATGGGTTACTGCTAATCTGTCTCATAAACTGACAATACAATAAAATTATCACCTATGGCTTATAGTACCTGATTATCAATTAAATACTGAATGTGGCTATATTATAGCAATGAAAACTTTTCAAGGACTCTAGTGTTGGGTGACTGCTTCTAACAGCAGTGAAATCTTGACACATCGATAATGACAAGATCAGATATTTAAACTCTCAGATCAAATAATGCTTACAGAACCAAAGTGCTTCTTTAGAAATCTTAAAACAATATCTTTCAACATATAAGGTCAATCTTAATGAACATTAGAATTAGAATTTAATTGTATGGGTTGTAGGGTTATAAATTGAAGCCATGGACATAAGTCTGTACCCGGGTTGACTTGGGTGAAAATGAGGATCTTCAACCCTGAAGCACTTCATTGCCTAAGTTGGGCTTGCTAATTCACTAAAGTGGAGAAGTGGGGTGGACTACCCTTGGGTTGAGACTTACTGGAGTGGGTGCTTCTGTGGACTTTGTTGAGGGAACTGGGTTTGCTGACACCCGACGCTTGACCAGAAGCCTTCAGGTTGAGGCTTATAGCACCGTGGTCTGCTCCTTTGGGCATTTATTAGCAGATATGAAAGACCTTCATAACATGTCCTGATAAACAAGGGAACCCTGGGCATGACTTACTGGCATGACAACTTGTTACCTTGTTTAATAATCCATTGAATCATGAAGTTTGTCTGTGAGTTCTGGGTAGCTGTTGCAATGGATATTAGAAACCTAGAGGTAAAACTAGAGAACATTAATGAAGACAAATCAGCTCTATGATATTTTTTTTCTAGATCAGGTATTTTGCTGAGAGATGCCTGGTCGCTTCAAGATTCTCATTCCCTATTCTTTGCTATCCCCATCTAGCCTGGAAATAATAGATCATATTCCAAGACAAATGCAGGACGTAGCTTATTTAGATAATCATAATCTTGGGTCAACAAGTATGGGATTAGGTTCTAAGAATGTTAAAAAATGTAAGACAGAAAGTACAAGGGGTACCCACCCCCCACCCCCGCAAAAAAACCCAACCCAATAGATTTTCCCCCCAAAAGCTATGTATTAAAAAAATGTATTTTGGCAAACAACCTTATCACCTTCAAAGTACTCTCCATTACACTCAGTACATTTGCCAAATCTGTGATCCAATTCTTGGAACCATTTTTCAGACTCATCTGTTTGGATGTCTGGCAGCACCTCCCCCATTGTTTTTCTTCACCTCTGCTATATCATCAAATCACTGTTCTTTCATGTTCTTCTGCATTCACAGAAACAAAAAGCATTTTCATGGAGCAAAGTCATGTGAGTAAGATGCATGGGGCATGAGAGCATGAGAGGCATGCTGGTTTTTTGTTTTGCCAAAAACTACCGCACTGTGATGGCTGCATGAGCAGGTGCGTTGTCCTGTCCTCATGTCTGTCACAAACCAAGCCTTTTTAGTTGCACATTGCTTTGCAATCTTTTTAGAACCTCTAAATAGAACGCTTGATTAGCAGTCTGACCTGGTGGGAAGAACTTCACATGCACTATCCCCCTCATATTACATCTGCTTTTTTGAGGGGGAGGGTGTGCCCCCTCATACAACTAGATGAAGTTTCCATTTATCATATGAATTTGTTTCAGTTTACTTGGGCCAGGATTCTTAGTTATTTTTCTTGACACCTAGTCTAATACAATGTAATCAATACCAATTATTTGTAATAAGATTAGGGTGTGATGTAGCATTCTTACTCAGCTCACAGCCCTGATGCAAGCAATTGAAAGGATGTTTCCATAGGGGTGTGGTCTGTTTCCAGTATAAGTGGACACTGGAATACTTCCTTGGGTTTTTGGGTGTTTTTTTTTTTTTGCTGAGTCTGATCTCTGGTTCTTTGGCCTGCAATATTGCCCAACAATCCAGGGAGTCATTAGTGGCCTTTCATCTGACTTGCTGACCTTGGATTCATTTACCTCTGCAGCTACCACCAGCCTGGTGTCTTCCTGCTGATCTTGAGTTCATCAGTCTCTGTAGCTACTTGAGTTAGGAGAAGCTGCCAGCCTAAAATCTTCCCACAGACTTGAAACCTGTCCAGCCTTGGATTTAATCACTTCCGCAATTCTGTGAGCCAGTTTCTTGATATAAACTTCTGTCTATATATACATTTATAAGCTTCACTCATTTTGCTTCTCTAAAGAATCTAGTCTCTGACAAGAGAGTATTTACTCACAATTATGGATGAAATGTCTTAGCTCACACGGCTAAGAAAGACTGATGATTTGTTTATGTGGCTAGTTGACTGAAAATTTAACCTAACAATAACATTATTCAGTGGGTCTGAGGCATAATGTAGAGGATTGAATAAAAAAGTTGAATGAGGTAGAAATATTGAAGTAGATTATAAGACACAAACTGTCTTTCTTCTTCCCATCATTTCCCATCACTGCATCCAAGGGGTCTTTCCATTTATTAAGGGAAGAAATTGGGAAATGCACTAGTGAAGGGAGCATCAGAGTCTTCGGCTAGTTCTTTAGAGAAGCAAACCCAGGGATGCTTACATTTGTCGATAGAGAACTTTAAGGGGCTACTTACAATGTTGGGTAACCATGGAACTGGTAACCACATAGTCACCGGTTCACACTGATCAGCTTCTTCTCAGTAGAAAAACAAGCCTGTTTGCTTTTTTAAAGATTGACAGGCTCAAAACCCCTACCTAGGGTTGCAATGAATAGGAATCAACTTAATGACATTGCTTTTCTTAACAGAGAGGTTTATATCAAAGAAATAGCTGTCTTGGTTTTAAGGTGAGTAAGTTCCAGGACCTTGGGTCAGAAGTCAGACTGGAGCTTTCTTTGGACACGTGTAGTTGCGGGGACTGAGGAAGCTAAGTACAACAGGCCAAACAACCGGCTTCTGGCTGCAGAAGATAATCAATGCAAGTTTGGCAGGGAAGCTGGCAGGCTACTGGATCAAGTCAAAAGAATTGGAGGTCAGATGATGAGTCAGGATCCAGACCCAGCAAAAAACCAGCAAGTAATTTTTCCACAGTGTTCACTTATATTGGAACCATGCCACACCCTTAAGGAACTGCTTTTAAGTTGATTGGCTGCTCATAACTCATCTCACCCTAGAGGTGATTATGATATTTAGATAGAATCATGGGTGATTACTAGGTCTTAAATGTCAAACTACTGAGGACCCTTGTCCACCCACATCGATGCAACACCTTAACTATTATAACATTTGTAAAGCATCATGGAAGCTTCCTTTATAGATAGTAGGCGATGCCAATTCTCGATGGACTCTCTGATTTCCACGGGGAAACCTCTAATGCAGCAGTTCTCAACCTGTGGGTCTTGACCCCTTTGGGGGTTGAATGACCCTTTCACAGGGGTCATCTAAGACCATTGGAAAACATATATTTCTGTTGGTCTTAGGAACTGAGACGAGCTCCTGTATCATCTCCAGGCAGGCCCGCCCACATGCAGTTACGTCCTCATCTGAGAAGCCAGAATGTAGTCTGTTACTCACGCTACACCATGCTTCAAGACAAATTTTCATTGATTTGTCATTAGAAATAAATATTTCAAAATATATCATTATATGTTGTTTATGTAATTAACCACTATGCTTTAATTATGTTCAATTTGTAACAATGAAAATACATCCTGCATATCAGATATTTGCATTATGATTGATAACAGTAGCAAAATTACAGTGATGAAGTAGCAATGAGAATCATTTGATAGTTGGGGGTCCCCACCACGTGAGGACCTGTGTGAAAGGGTGGCGGCATCAGGAAGGTGGATAACCGCTGCCCTAATGGCTATGGCAGTAGCTGGGGAATAGCCCATAACTGTCAGGTCAACACAATTACTGTAATGAGCAGTGTAGACAAAGAATAAGTCAGATGACCTGCTAAAATCCCTGGCAGTGCCTAATGGATCTCTGGGTCCCTAGGAATGAAATAAACAGACAGCTTACTAAAATATATTTTCATTTATATAACAGAAGCACTCTAGGTCTGGGATCCAGAGATTTCCTTTGATTGGATGCCATGAAGAGTCTCAGTCTCTTTTCTAGCTGATTCAATGTCCACGTCTCAGCCAAGCCGCAGACTGAGCCTCCTGACCAGGGGTGGATTACCCAATAACCAACGTAAGCACATGCTTAGGGTATCAGCAAAACAGGAGCACCAGTTGTCCAAAGCAAAGTCTCATAGATGCCAGACAGACAGGACACAAGGAGAAGCAAGCAGCACAGTGGTAGGGATCTGGCAGGACCCTCAGTGAAACTGATACCGGCTCTAGTGTGTGAAAATGTGCTGGTTTGAAATAAAGTTTATATAGGGCCATGAGGGCACCCACAGGCAAGGCTGTTTAATTTATGAGGCCCCTACCACTTCAACACCTTTGTTGACATCTGTCTCCTATGGCCTCAGCCTGTGTAATTGAATCTTCTTCTCTTGCCTGTCCTCTTGGGAGTATTTGATTTCTTTCTAATAAACAAGAAGCGGGGGTAGATGTTGAATCCAACTCTTGACATATTCACCCAACATACAAGTGGATCCAACATGTATGGTGACTGATTTTATTTGTAGATATAACCAAGGACAGATTTTATTTGTAGATATAACCAAGGACAGATTATATTGATAGATATATTAATATAACTTTATATATTAATATATATTGTAGATTCTTGCCTGCTAATCCTGGAATTCCATCCAGGAGGCCCAGCACCCCCTTTGCCATGATGGGTAAGAAACCCGTGGAGACTCCATCCTCGATGATGTGCAAAAGTCAGGGAATTTCAGTCAGCTGACCATTGCAATACATTCAATCAGGTTAGTTTTTAACTGCGTAGTGCTTTTAGTACAGAGCTAGGTCCTAGGTTTTGCAAACAATAATATCTACAACTGTAATTTTAAAAGATGCTTAGTAGACATAATTTAGCATACAATTAATACAGAAATATATCATCTAAAAATACTAGAATGTACCCAAATAACTAAAAGAATTAATATTTATCTAACATAAAACATTTTATTGTTTGTTGTGTGGTACACAGTGCTTGATATTACTATATACTAATAAAGGAGGTATTTGGCACATAACAAGGACACAAATTCAATATTTATTTATTGTGCAAAATACATTTCTTTTTGACAATATGTGTGTGCTTCTATATTCATCTTCCAAGAGAGCAACAGCATGTTTATCAGAATATTAAATTTGTATTTTATCAAATATTTACATATAGCTGTGTAAAGAAATTTAACAATTCCTCAAAGAAATAAATCAATATTCATATTAATAAAATTATATGTTTTCCATTTCCCTTCAGACTTGATTTCTTTAAGAAACTGATTGATGCAAAACAAGCTTGCTCATGGAGAAGTAGTTGTTATTGTTACATCAATTAACTATGTACTCTATATGAGAGTTGAACAATTCCACAAAGAAATAAAGTGTCCATTTTAATAAATTTTGTATATAAGTTATATGTTCACTTTATTTCAGAGTGATTGGGTCTCACATCCCATTTAATCCTCTCTCATCTACGATGTTAGAATTTTCCAGAAACACTATAATCACATAGCTCATGAACTGTCTTAGCCTGTGCAAATTGAGCCAAATGCATCTGGAGAGCGAGGCTAGAAAAGAGCATTTGCTTGATGCTCTTTCAGATCGCTCTTGCTCCCCCATCAGGTGCTAGCAATAGTTGAGGGAACTGTGAAGACATAGTGTCAAAGGACAGAAGGCTAGTTCACACATTTTAAAGTAATATTTCAAGATGATAAACAGGAAGATTACTAAGGACTCACCAACACACATGGTATCAAAAACCAAACGAAATGAATTCTAACTGCCTTGAAAGTAGTATTTCTTTTGAAAATCTCAGACTTGAAGATCATAATTACACATTCCAAACCAGTTTTACTTATACATTTTAAAATGTAAATTTGAATTTTTGTGTTAATGTCTGAATTAGAGTGTAGATTATATTTTACGAGTTCTTGTTATATACATTTATTTATTTATTTATAGTTAACCAGATTTATTTGCTATGGTAGGACCAATTTTAAAGAGTGACATAATTTTATATCTAAGTAAAATGAATCAGCAGAAACCAAATAGAATAAAAATGAAAGCCCATAGAATAAAAGAAAGGGATTTGTGAATTCTATTACTTTGAATAGAAATCAGCTCAATGACTATGAATTTGGTTTCGGGTTTTAAAGACAATTCCAAAGTTAACTTCCCTATAAAATAACAATGAATCCAAAGAGAATTCTACCTTTGAATGCTGGAGTTCAATCATTGTACTAGTACCACTGGTACTGACATTGCTGAGAGTAATATGGATGGGCATGAATAAGCAGAGGAGGGGACACACTGCTGTCAGTGTTTAGACTCCTCACACCCCTTAATTCAAGTCTCTTTTCTTGAAGAACTTGTAGCTACATATGGTTTATGTAAATATTCTTTGAAGTTGCCCCCCCCCAAAGATGCCCTTTGGGCAGTTATTGGGGTGAGATGCTCTGAGGACAGAAATTTTCGGATCTTTCCAAGATATTTTGGACACTGAATTGGCCCTAGTTATTGGGAACCACAAGTATTCCTGTGATCCTCGGGTCAAAGGTGACCAGGTGACAAATGAAGTTTCGCCAACAATCCATCCTAAAGAGGGCTCAGTGGGTTTGTATACTCTTCTTATCACGTCCTGATGAGTCCCAGTAGGTTTGTCTCACCTGCCCAGATAAACTAAGCTCTGGAGTAGAGTAAACCTCACTTGGACATTTCTGTATCCTCCAAAATATTTGGTGCTCAATACAAATGTATTGCTAGTAAGGTTTTGTAAACCTAGGAGCCCTGGTGGTATAGTAGTTACATGTCGGACTGCTGACATAAGATCAGGAACTCAAAACCACCAGCCACTCCATGGGAGATAGATGGGGCTTTCTACTCCTGTAAGGGCTACAGTCTTAGCAACCCACAGGAAACATAAAACTTTCCTCTAGTTCCCAACTGCTTCCTCCCCGCCCACTATCATCATCCCAATTCTACCTTACAAATCTGGCTAGACCAGAGGATGTACACTTGTACACATAGGAACTGAAAACACAGGGAATCCAGGGCGGACGATCCCTTCAGGACCAGTGGTGAGGAGGGTGGAGGGAATGTGGAGTGGAAAGGGGGAACTGATTACAAGAATCTACGTATAGCCTCCCTGGGGGATGGACAAGAGAAATGTGGGTGAAGGGAGACATTGGAAAGGGAAAGATATGACAAAATAATAATTTATAACTATCAAGGGCTCATGTAGGAGGGGGGAGCAGGAGGAAGGGGGAAAATGAGAAGTTGATGTCAGGGGTTTAGGTGGAGAGCAAATGTTTTGAGAATGACGAGGGCAATGAATGTACAAATGTGCTTTACACATTTGATGCATGTATGGATTGTAATAAGAGTTGTATGAGCCCCTAATAAAACATTAAAAATAAAATGTACTAAATACAAAAAGAAAGAAAGAAACCCACAGGGGTAGTTCTACCCTATTCTACAGGGTCACTCTGAGTCGACATCGAGTTGTTGGCAGAATTTTGAGTTTGAAAGTTTGTTTGTCTTAGTAGGAATAAGCTAGCCTGTGGGGGTGAGTGGGGGAGGAGCTGACAGTAGTTAGATGGAAAAAAATCTAATTCTAAGGAGGGTGTCAGAGCTGTTGTATGTTATCTCTGCCAGTGTCTGATTCCAGTTCAAAAAGCATTTATATCTGTTCTAATAACAGATATAATATTTATATTTACACTTAAAATCACATTAAATCTTTATAATATCACTGTAAAGTGGTTTTTTTTTTACATCTTTATAATTCTATTTCACAATAAAGAAGTTTATTAGGGAAATTAATAGGTTACCACAAGTCAGGATCAGCAAACAGTAAGGATACAGTCCTTGGTCTACAGAAACACTTCTTCTTAGCTAGCAGCCAAGTCTCTCTCAGGTTCTCAGTCTCTCAGCCACGTGCCCTTTGGCCTTTGTCTCTATGGGCCAGGAAACCAGTCCACCTGTCACTGTCTCACAGTTCCATAGTCTCTGGCCAAATGAGAAGGTAGGTACTCCACAGTCTCAGTACTGCTCCACCGAACCTCCAGGCCGCATGCTTTTGTGCATTTGGGCTCTGCTGCCTCTGCCACTTCACACAGAGATCTTGATTGCTCTTATAGCCTAAGGCCTGGGTTTGATGGAGGTGTGGTTTGTCTGCTAGGTGACCATGACCCCAAGGAAAACAAAGATGAGGTCTTAAGTCACACTCACTGGGAAAGTAGAAAGATGCTCCCAAGGGAACAAAGAGTGTGGCTTCTGTCACACTCTTTACTAACCAAGCAAAGAAACTCACTTCTATCAAGTCAATTCTGACTCATTGCGATTTTGTAAGATAGGGTAAACCTGTCCCTGTGTCTTTTCAAGACTGTTACTCTTTATGGGAGTAGGAAGCCAAGTGTTTCTCCCTGGGAGAAGATGGTGGGGTTGACCTTACGGTTAGCAGCCCAGAGCATAACCATTATGCCATCAGGACTCTTACTCTTTTTAGACCTCCCCTCTATTAAGGTAGAGCCTAAAGATACTCCCAAGGACAGAGATGTGACTTAGTTCACACCCTCAACTAAAGTCAAGTTGACCATATGTCCGGCTCCACTATGAGACACGACATCCCTCTTTAACACATAGCCTTACTGGGGACAACACTGGAGACACAGTAGGAATTGCACCTGATCTGACCCCACCACACCGAGACAAAACACAAAGGGCATGCAACAGAACAGCAAGGAGAACAGAGCAAGGAAGTCCCGAGGGAATACCAAAAATAGACTTTGGGGCCATGGCATGGCACCCCATCAGGCTCAACTGGAAAACACTCCTAAAGGTCAGCAAACAAACCTTGAACTATTTACAGGCTTCTCTTTTTTTGTCATTGGTTTGCTGTTGTTGTTTTGTTTTCTTCTTTGTTTTGCTCTGTCTTGTTTCTTTATGCATATTATTATCTCTGAAGGTCTATCTAGATAAGATTGGCGGGAGAAAACAATGGGACTGAAGGTTCTGGAGGTGAGGGGGGAGCATGGGAGAAGGGGAGACAGGGGAAAGGAAGTGAGTGTTATCAAACCTAGGGACAAGGGAACAACAGGTAATTCAAAACCGGTGGTGAGGAGGGTGTAGGAGGCTTGGTAGGGCTTGATCAAGGGAAATATAACCAAGAAGAATTTTTGAAACCCAAATGAAGACTGAACATGATAGTGGGACAAGAAGAAAGTAAGAGGAAATAGAGGGAAGAACTAGGAGGCAAAGGGCATATATAGAGGTCTAAATACAGGTATGTACATATATAAATATATTTATATATGATGATGGAGAAATAGATCTATGTGTACATATTTATAGGTTTAGTATTAAAGTAGGAGATGGACATTGGGCCTCCACTCAAGTACTCGCCCAATGCAGAAATACTTTGTTCTATTAAACTGGCATTCCATGATGCTCACCTTCCTGACACAATCACTCAAAACAATGCGGGTACATAAGACAATGTGGTGAAGAAAGCTAATGGTGCCTGGCTATCAAAAGATATAGCATTTGGGGTCTTAAAGGCTTGAAGGTAAGCAAGAAGCCATCTAGTTCTGAAGCAACCAAGCCCACATGGAAGAAGCACACCAGTCTGTGTGATCACGAGGTATCCATGGGATTAGGTATCAGGCATAAAATAACAAAAAATCATATTATTGTGAATGAGGGGAAGTGTGAGTGGAGACCCAAAGTCCATCTGTAGGCAACTGGACATCCCCTTACAGAAAGGTCGCAGGGAGTTGATGAGCCAGTCAGGGTGAAGTGTATTAACAATGAAACATACAACTTTCCTCTAGTTCTTTAAAGCTTCCTCTCCTCCACTATCATGATCCTAATCCTGCCTTACAAATATGGCTAGACCAAAGGATGTACACTGGTATAGGAAACACAGGGAATCCAGGACAGATAAACCCCTCAGGACCAGTGGTGAGAGTATTGATACCAGGAGGGTAAGGGGAAGGTGGAGTAGAAAGGGGCAACCGATCACAAGGATCTACATATAACCCTCTCCCTGGGGGACGGACAACAGAAGAGTGTGTGAAGGGAGACGTCGGACAGTGTAAGAAATGACAAAATAATAATAATTTATAAATTATCAAGGGTTCGTGAGGGAGTGGGGGGGGAGGTAAGGGAAAAATGAGGAGCTGATACCAAGGGTTCAAGTAGAAATAAAATGTTTTGAGAATGATGATGACATCAAATGTATGAATGTGCTTGACCCAATGGATGGATATATGGATTGTGATAAGCAGTACAAGCCACCAATAAAATGATTTAAAAAATAAATAGGAAAAAATAAAGTAAAATCTTAATACCACCTCAGTCCTTTCCATTAATAACATATTTTTAATATTTTAAATATAAATTAAAAATATTTAAATTACATAAAATATAATATTTTAAATTAAGTAAAAATATAACGATGACACCATTTTGCTTGCTGAACGTGACTGGAAGTTGAAGCACTGACTAAAGATGATCAAAGACAACAGCCTGCAGTACGGATTATACCTCAGCATAAAGAACATAAAAATTCTCACAACTGAACTAATAAAGTCACGACAAAAGATTAAAGTTGTCACTGATTTCATTTCACTTGAATCTGCTATCAATGCCCTTGGAAGCAGCAGTGAAGTCAACAAAGGACTTATTTCATTGTGCTAATCTGCTGTAATGTACAAGACCTCTTGAGGGTGTGCAAGGCTGTGCGGGACCATATACATACAACAGTGGGGCAGTGACTACGGGAGCATGAAGAGGAAGTGATGCCTTTGAATCCAGTGTTGGTGTTGACGATGGCATTGGTCAAAAATATTGAATGTCCTGTAGAGTTGTCAGAAGAACAAAAAATTATGTCTTAAAATAAATACAGCCAAATGTTCCTTAGAAACAAGGGATTTAGTGTGAGGTTTTAAGAACACTGAAAACTGCATAGGTGAGAAAGAGAGCGTGGAAGTTGACTTGAGGACTTAATTAACGTCATGATCATGCACTCGCTCAGCGTCTTGTGAGGGGACCTGTTGTGCCAGTCAAGTTGAAGGTTGAAAGGTCAGCTCCGAAAATTAAGGTGATTGTTCTTTGATTTTCTCAAAGACACAGGGCAATCAAGGGGATTCAATATGAATTTTAAGAAAACTGAAAACTACATTGGTGAGAACAAGACCATGAAAGAGGAGCTGTTTAACACCATGAAAATGCACTCCCTCATTCTTTGCGTGGACAAGCACTATCGTGTCCAGATTTCTTGGGAAGCTTCCCCATCCACCCTACAGCTCTGGTCTGGTCTTGCCCCTCAGACATCTTGTTTCTCCCAACTGAAAGTGCCATGATTCGAGTTCTTTGAGGATGTGGTGGAAGTTCTTCAGGGAAAGGTTCAGGAGGTGGAAACACTGCCTAGAAACCTAGAGGGAGGGCCCACTGAAGAAATAATAGTTTTATATTTAGATATTTTTGTTTAATAAAAGTTTGCTGTGGTTTTGTAGCAGTTCTTTTTGGTTTACCCTTGTACATCCAATATGTTGATTGCATTATAATTTAATGAGGAAACCGAGTTTCTGAAAGTTTCAGTATGTAACCTACCCAAGAGGAGTCCAAATCAGTTCCTTTTAATTCAAAATAATAGTTTTTCTTTGTATTCTAGTTACTCATATTATTTACATTTTATGTTATACCTAAGTTTGTATTCCAGTTATGTTTGGGAAGATAATTCTGTGTTATCTTTTTATACTGAAGAATAGCATCTTTCTAAGAAAAAATAAATCCTACTGTGTCCTCAGCGATTACCATGTTAACTACCACTCTAACCTGGCTGGACGGGGACGAAGAAAACTGTATCTTCTTTAACCCCTGGGGCAGGTATTGATCCAATATGCCTCCCTTTATACTGTGTAGCCCATATAAATAATTAAGGAACATTTAAGTGTGATTTTCTTACAGGATAGAGGATATTAAGTGAGAGATACACTTAGAAGGTTCATCAGCATGAGCTGGTTTGCCCTCGCAGGGATTTCTCCTTATGCATTTGGCCCTGTCTTTATGGAATGTCAGCTCTTAGCTCAGATCACCTAGAAAGTTCCCCCACACGTTTGCTATCCTGCCCCGGATTGTCAACCTCCGCCTTCAAGGCCTAAGGCTGAAAGAGAAGCAGGGGCCCTCTGATACCGAAGAACTTATAGAAACCCATTTCTGACTGCTTTTACCTGACTGAAGACTTGTCAGTTCTCTGGTGACTCACCGTGACCCAGAAGACATGGCCCTGACGGCCTTGTGAAGAAAAGTTATCTTAAGATTATAGGCGACTCACGTGCAATGTGCTTTTGGGGCCTTTCTTCGCCCTTGTCAGGGGATCTCCGAAGGGTAACTCTGTCATTTGTGACTGGCAATGGCATAGTTTGGAGCAGATTCACCCAGAGCATAAGCGGCTTTCTAAGAAAAGGTAAGCCTACCTGGAAGGTCTGTTGATTTTTTAGATTTCTTGGTGACCCATTTCTGGCTTTCAAATTTTCCTTGAATAGATTTAAATGAGGCTGTACTTGGACCTTAGAAGCTCTGAGTGGAACTCCGGGATAACTGCTTTCGAATGCTCCCAGCAGGAGCAAGGGACAGGCCAGGGAAGTGGAGAAAGAAAGATCTGGAAGATAAAAGAGTAAGAAAGACAAAAGGAAACACAGCAATAATAGCAAAAGAGAAGTTGCAATTTCGGCATAGACTGGGATCTGTTCTTCAGGCAACCTCTGCAGAGACAGAACCACAAGACCTGTGACGGGACTGTGTGGTGACGCTCCGAAAGCTAAGGGAAGCTCGAAGAAGCCGCCCAATCCAGACAGCCCGGGCTAGGGTGCTGGTGACAGATTTTCCGGAGGTACCATAAGCCTGTGCTTCCAGAAAGAGTAAAGCTAGTTACCTAAGCAAAGGAGCTTCCTGGCAGGTGGCAAGAATGGTCAAAGGAAGAAAGAGGATGTGAGCATGTGAGATCTTTGTTTTATGTGTGGTCCGTGTCTGGGGACCTTTTACATCCATGCTAGGCTGGGTACAACTTGTGGCAGATGCAGCCTAGAGCCTGTCCAAACATTAATTCTCATCTTCTTTTTAAATAGCAGATTCTCATTTTTCACATGGCCTCCTTTCTGGGGTGTTCTTATAGCTAAGCTTTAGCCAGGCACATGAAAGTAGAATGATTGTGTAGGACAGCAGTTCTCAAGCTGTGGGCCACTACCCCTTTGGGGGTCGAATGACTCTTTCACAGGGGTTGCCTAACACCATCGGAAGACACATATTTCTGATTATCTTAGGTACTGAGACACCGCTCCTTTATCATCTCCAGAGTCTGCCCACATGCAGATGCGCCCACATATGAGTACCCGGCGTGAAGACCCATGCTACGCCATGTTCAAGACAAAATTTCATTTATTTGTCATTAGAAATAAATATTTCACAATATAGAATTACATACTGTTTTGTGATTAATCAGTATGCTTTGATTGTGTTCAATTTGTAACAATGAAAGTACACCCTGCAGATCAGATATTTACATGAGGATTCCTGGCAGTAGCAAAATGACAGTCATGAAGTAGCAACAGAAATCATTTATGGTTGGGGGTCACCACCACATGAGGAACTGTATGAAAGGGTCGCGGCCTGAGCAAGGTGGAGAAGCTCTGCTGTAGGCCTTCTGACTATTCTTTATAGAGGTGCTGATGACTCCACCTCCAGCGGTGAAGAGTCCACTACTGATCCATGGCGTGAAGTGGCAAGTCAGTACACCAATGTCACGGTCTGTGTTAGTCTGGGGTCTTTAGAGAAACTAATCGACAGAAGCTCATGTATATGAGAGAGTTTGATATAAAGAGTAAGTGCACATCAAGAAAACATCCCAACCCAGTGCTGCACAAGCCCACATTGTCCATTAACCCATTAACCCACATGTCCGACACCAAGCCACAAAGTCCACCTCCATCTCCCAAAACAGACGCGATGATGCTGACTGCAGGAGGAAAGCCGAATCAGTGAGCATGTAAGCATCTCAGCGCTGGCAGGGATCTCCTCACGGCTGCTCCGGCACCCAGGGCTGCCTCGGGGTAGGTCCATGTGGGTTCTCCTCAGGGATGTCTTGCAGGAAGTGAGCCTTGCCAGCTGAAGTTGGGAACTGGTTAAGGCAGCTGCACCCTGGTGCGACCATCACAAAACAAGAGACCTGAGAACTAGAAAGGCGAGGCTCACTGAGCCATTTATCTCTCCGGCCTTCAATTAACCCCACCTGTGTTTATTGGCCAGGTTGGCACAATAAACTAACTACTTCACCGCCCATAGATCAAACATTGAGGAGACACGAGGCTCTGTTAATTGCGTGTTTGACATTTTTCAAAGTTGTCTTCAGAGGGAGAAGTGTAGGGGTGCTGGGCTGGCGTACCCTGCTTTTGCTAGACAAAGTAGTGAAAGACATCTGAGCACAGGGTTTCCGAGACCAAGCTGAAACACTGCCGATCACACCTGAGAGTAGCAACTAGTTCTCTGAAAGAAAGTCTCATTTCCTGTAGTCACAGAGCCGATATTGTCAAAAAACCAAATCCAGACTCTCTTGTCAGGGGAGGTTGAATTATGATGTCAACTGAATGTCCAGCCTCCAGCAGTTCAACACCACCAGCCAGCTAACTTCCCACCCTTTAGCAGCACACCCATGCCTTACCAATAGATCTAGAGTAATTGATACTTCTTCTCTACCAGGTCCAATCAGCATATTATCATCAATGTAATGGCCCAGTACAGCAACCCAAATCCCTCTGGACCACTACCAAACTAGGATTGTTTTAAATTAATTTAATTTCTCAGTTGTGGTTTCTTTACTTGTGAAACAAAATGTAGTGACAGCAGTGAGAGTAGATCTAGGTTATGAATTCTCAGGAAGGCCTGTTATTAAATACAGACTTTTTTCCCGCCGTCGGCTGTCACTGAGCAGTTTTCTTTGGTTAGAAGGCTGCTTTTCTTTCCGGCCTGTGATTTCACTGAGGATGCAGAAGGGGAGACCCTGGGTTCAGCTCTTTAACCTTTCATGAAGCCAACGTCTGGCCCCTCATTTCCCAGTCATATCAAAACCACATTAATCTCCAAAAATGCTAGGTTTTTGACATTTGTCCCAGGGTATTACTTACTACTCTTGTTTCAGCTTACTCTGCGTGTGTGTGTGTGTGTGTGTGTATGTATGTATGTATGTATTTGGTCCTTGGTGATTTCTTTTACTCTTCTGAAAACTCAGAATTGCATTTAAAAGCGTGTTTTCTGTAATTTATTCAGAACCTAAGTGTTTTGATTAGGTGGTCTTTTGAATATCCTCCTGCCTGCCATATTATTAGAAGAAAAAGTGCCCTTGTAGACTTGGATGATATGAATTAAAATGAAAACAGAGCCCTGGAGTGAGAATTAGAAGATACCTTAGTTTCCAAAACCATAAAAATAAATAAACAAATTGATTGCAACTCACAGGGCCCTACAGGACAGGGCAGAACCGCCCTGCGGATTTCTGAGACCAGAGCTCCTGACAGGAGTAGACGATTTTTCCTTCTCTGGTGGGGAGGCTGGTGGCTTTGAACTTCTGACTTTGGGCTGGAGTTAAATCCCCAGCAGTTCTGGGACACCCTGAAGGGAGTGGAGAGAGAGAGAGAGAACCCTCAGGCAGTGAAGCAGATTCTGATGCGGCTGGGAACCTCTCAATGCCAGCTCCTCTCAGGCAGCAGGCAAACTAGGAAGTGGACTAAGTAATTGACAGTATCTGTTACAGAAACCTCACTAGCTTCCGCTGTGTAAATTATGACTCTTCATAACCCCCTCTAGGGTTTCCTACACTGTAAGTCTTTACAGGAACAGGTGGGCTCAGCTTTCTCCCTTGGAGCAACGGGTGGGTTTGAACCGCTGGCCTAGGGACTAGCAGTCTAGTGGCTACCTGACAGCACCACCAAGGCTCCAAGAAGTCAAATCTAATTTTTGGGGCTAATTATGCTTTTCTATGATAATACTACTGAAGTTATAAGATTTATGTTGTTTGAGGAATATACAAATGAGGACAATAGGAAACAGGGTAACAGGGTTTGGTCAACTACAGCCTGTGGACCAGATCTAGCAAAGTGCCTATTTTTGTAAAAGGAAACAAGAAAAACAAATTGGTTGAAAAACAGCTCTGCCCATTTGTTTACACTTTGAGAACTGGGCCATCTCAGTGTATGGCTGCTTCCACCCTACAGTGGCAGAGCTGAGTAGTGTAACAAAGCCTACATGGCTTGCAAATCCTCATATTTACTACCTGGTCTTTTCAGCAGTAGGCTGACCCTTGATTTAGAAGAATTAAATGAAGAGAATTCCATGGTTGGGGTGACAAATGTAACTGCTCTAGAGTCCCAAAGCTGACATGAGACGAGCGATGACCAGTGGACTCTGCATTTGGAGAATTACGGTCAGTGGACTTTGACAATCACAGGTCGGTTTTGCGTGTCACAGTGACCCTGTGAGAAGGGTGATGCGTAGCAGTGTTAGGCTGAAGCTG
This sequence comes from Tenrec ecaudatus, assembly GCF_050624435.1. Classification (NCBI taxonomy): domain Eukaryota; kingdom Metazoa; phylum Chordata; class Mammalia; order Afrosoricida; family Tenrecidae; genus Tenrec; species Tenrec ecaudatus. Next base: position 101,743,868 of record NC_134537.1, read on the forward strand.
TTAGGACAGTTTGGGAACAAGGAGAGGGTAGGAAGCAGAAATGAGTTTAGCTCAAGAGGATTGAAATGCCTAGTTTTTAAGTGAAAATGTAAGACAGGGTTGAAGAGGGAGAGGTTTACATGACAGCATAAGGTGAAACTTGAAGCCAAGGCCATGGCTGGGCTCTTCATAGACTCAGGTGCACGAACAGTGTCAAAGAATACTAACTGGCAACACCGTTCAACCCGTCTCAAGCATTCTCTCTAGAGGCCCACGGCCAGTCATCACCTGTATTTGGGGGGACCCGGATGAAGAAAACCATCCAGTTTTAGCTAGTTCACAGCATAGCAGGCACCTAGGCCTGTGATTATAAATTAAACTTGTTTTTATCTCCAGGCTCCTGTGGCTTGGGAACTTGCCTAACTCTACCAGAACAGGCAAGCATCCATTAGCACAAAAGGAGGTGTCCCAAGTTCTTCCTTTGGAGCCTGAGGCCTGTCCTTACACAGCTTGCCCTTCCTGTTTGTTCGGACCACCTCAGAGAAATGTGCCCACAAAAAGGTCAAAAGGATGGAACGAGATTGGCCAGTTCTCTAACTCATGGCCCGTATTTGGCAATCACTGTGAGAAGAATGGGTTAGCTTTTTGATTCAGGGCTTTGAAAACTGAGGTGTTTTATTGGTATGACTATTGAGGGCTACAGAAGGGCCTAGAAGAGAGGCTCAAGTGCTGCTGAAATTTAAAATTAATTTTAAAGTGTAATGAAGCACAACAGAAAGTTTTTTTGGTTAGCAGTAGATATGCAGATGTTTTATGAATAAAGAACACTAGACCGTGGGGAAAAGAGGTAGGTTTGAGGCTCAGCTGTATATCTTGCTTGGGGTGTGTTCTTAGGAAAACACCCCTATTTTTGTGGTCAGTATCTTATTCTGTTAGGTGGGGGTACTTTGTCATTAGAAGTAAGTGAGAAAAAGCGCATGAAAGTGTTGTGTAAATATGTTATTTCAATTATTGTTGTTAGAATAAAACTGGTGATCTAGAATAATACTTTATTGGTCTCATAGCTAACAGTTATTGAACAACAATCTGTGCAAGGCCATGGGCTTACTGCTTTCCATTCATTATCTTATCTAATCCATTGAGTCCCCTGTCTCAGTTATCTGATGTTGTTCTACTGGAAATACCACAAGTGCATGGCTTTCAGGAACGGAAACTTATTCGTTCAGAGCAGGCGTCGAGAAGTCTGCATTTAGGCCACTAGCTCTGTGGGAATGCTTCTTCTGGTTTCCAGGGAAGGGGCTTGTCTCCTTTTAACAGCTGCAGCACCCCCCCACCCCCCACACACACCAATTTTTAGAGCTCTTTATGTGTGAAGGCTTCAGTCTTCCCAGGACAGATTCCTGAAACGCATGCTCTGGTCTAGTCCTTCTTTCATGGCAGTCGGGCCCCTAGGAGCTTTGCTTACTTGTTTAATCCCTGTGATATGTCGAAAGAGGTCAGCCAAGACACAAGGAATTTGATGGCATCCTGCCTCATTAACATGACAAAGGTGAGGATTTACAAGACACAGGACAATTATGTACGATCATACAATGGAGGGCAAGCATGTCCTACTGAGAACCACCCACAATGGGGTAGGGGTGGGAGGGAGTAGGCATATGCTGTATTTTAATCCATACCACCGGACATTTGATGCTGATATTGCTATGTTTTCTCATACTTTGCAGATGAGGGCACTTCAGATGAAATATTTTAAGTAGCTTTCTTAAAGAGGTCAGAGGACACGAGTCTAGGACAGAAAGAAACCCAGCTGTTCCTACAGCCAGAGCTCTGAGCTGGTACCTGGTACCTTGGGTGTGGTCACCAAGATCTAGGCCCCGGGCCTCCAAAATTTTGTTGTTGGCATATATGGAGGGAATGGAATTTATGGGCTGATATATCTATCCCAACCTAAGTCTAAGGGTTTGCCTTACTGGGGAGGCTTGTCTGTTATTACGGTGCTGAAAGCTTCGCTGTCAGTATTTCAGACACCATCAGGGTCTCTCGAGGGAGACAGGTGACAGTGGAGTTTCCAAGTTAAGACAGACTAGAAATAAAGAAGCAGCTCGCCTCTGCAAGATTAACCCCTGAAACCGTGTGAAGAATGGTGGACCATTTCCGCCTCTCGTCCTGGAAGTAGGAAGGCATTCGCAACCGGGCAGGGGAAGAGCTGCTTCCTCCAGTAGAGTCACTAAGGATTGGAAGGAAAAACCCTTTCAGGATTTTGATTTGCTAATGGGGAATAACTCAAAACGAGGAGAAACAGTGGCAAACATCTATTAATTCTCAGAGAATGAAATGTAAGAAAAATGACCCATGAAAATCAGAAATCATAAAAAATGAAATGAAACACATTTTAAAAAAAGAAACGGGCTGGTATTGGTCATTCTGAACCAGGCATTCATATGGCTCTCTATGACTACAACGACAAACTGAAAAGGGATGGCATCACAGTGATCATCAACGAGTACTTTAAAAATCTATCTTGAAGTTCAATACTGTCTGTGGTAGGATCATATTGTTATGGCTAAAAGGAAGACAAATGAATACAACTCGCATTTAAATGTATGCACCCAGCACTGATGAGAAATTGAAGAATTCTACTATCTTCTTTAGTCTGAAATTGATCAGACACACAGTCAAGATGTATCGATAGTTACGGGCGATTAGGATCGGAGAGTTGGAAACAAAGAGAAAGGATCAGACCACTACATTGGAGCTTGAAATGAAACTTGGGATTACAAGCTAGAATTTGGTGAGACCAATGACTTCTTCATTGCAAACACCTTTCACCAACAAACACGTGAACCTCCTCAGCAAACAAACAAAACAAAACACCCCAGAGGAATCAAATTGACTAAATCCATAAGAGGAACCAATGGAGAGAAGGTTCAGATTATCAGTCAAAGCAAGGCCAAGGACCAACTGTGGAACAGAATATCAATCACTCATATACACCAAATCAAGCTGAAGCTGAATAAAATTAAACTTTATTCTTGTCATCCATATACGACTTTGTACATATGCCACAGACCACCTCAAGAAAAGATCTGATGCATTAAACACTATGAACCAGAGATCTGATGAGTCATGGGAAGAAATCAAGAAAATTATACACGAAGAAAGCAAAAGGCCATTAAAAGAAAGAAAAAAAGAGATCAAAGCAGATGTCAGCAGAGGCTGTGAAACTTGTTCTTGAACGTAGAATAGCTGAAGAGCTAGACGCAATGATGATGTGAACGAGCTCAACAGAACAATTTAAAAGGCAGGCTGAGATGACAAAGTCAAGCATGCTAATGAGATGTGTGAAAACCAAAATGGAAGAAGACACTCCGTATTGCTCAAGCCTAAAGGACTAGCGATAAACTTCAAGCTTGAATCTACAAGAAGTCAAGAAAAGACTCTAGAAAGCCACTATTTTAATTTGCAGTGAGAAGTATTTATAATAAGCAGACCGATTTCCCTAGGAACAGATTCGGGAGGAAGCCAAATGATGATCCATGGGTTGCTGGGTGGAGATGAAATCAGAGAGTAACAAGTTGTTATTCATCATCACGAAAATGAGACATAACAACAAACACATGGATCATTGACTATGTGCCCGATATGCTAAGTGCTAGATGGTTCCCCATTATACAGGCGAAGACACCGAGGAATAACAAGGGTTGAGTAACACACCTGAGGTCACGAACTCAATAAGTAGAAAAGCTCAGGAACTCCGCTTCCCTGTGGAATGATATGCTTCCCAGAGAAAGGGCCACGTGGGAAACACTAGATTCCAAATCCGATAGGAAATGCAGAACACACCTTCTAGCTCGTAGCAGAGGGCAGTGTATGATAAAGCCCACATGAGTGACCGAGCAGGGAGAGAGCAGAAAGGTTTGTGTGATCAGAAGGGAGAAGAGGGTTGCCATGCACCTACAGGAGTGGGTAGGATTCAGAAAGGCGGAAACAGCAACAAGAGTGTGCATGTGCATGACGGTGTTCAAAGCACATCTAGAATAGAGAATCCGCGGGAGAAAAAGCCTCCGATGAGAAGTTGGGGTTTTAGCTCCGTCTTTGGCAAACACGGAGGGCTCCATGCTTGTCCACGCTGCCAGCCATCGTTCTGTTCTGCGTGGCAGGTGCGGGAGGCACGGGATGGTGCGTGGCAGGTGCGGGGAGACACGGGATGGTGCGTGGCAGGTGCGGGGAGACACGGGATGGTGCGTGGCAGGTGCGGGGAGGCACGGGATGGTGCGTGGCAGGTGCGGGGAGGCACAGAACGGGACAGCAGAGGTTGACAGTTGCTGAGGTTCAGTCCTTGTTTTCAACATGTCCGTGCTTCAACAGGTGAGGCAGACTAGACCAAATAAGGAGCAGTCCCTATAATGCCCCTACAATGATCATAAACAGCGTAGCGGGGTGGTGGGGGGTAGCCAAGTAGGGGCAATCTACCAAGGAAGGATGAGGAGACGGTGGGCACACAGATTCCAGTGAGCAGTGCCCCCTGCACCCTCTCTCAGCCCCCTTGTCTTCCTTCAGCCCTCCGCTAGTATTGGGGCTGCTCATTGGGCTAGTTCTTGGAGAAGATCAAGGGCTTACACTTGAGACCCTGTCTTAGAGAGTGATGAGGTGGGCTAGGAGTGGAAGGTCAGAGAATAAAGCTGGAACAAGATCAGAAGTACAGAGTTTAGAATCTCTGGGTCTACATATATGTCCATGGGATGGGAAGAGCTTAGTGTGGCAAGGCCCAGAGTGCCTGGACATAAAGGGGAGTGACATATTAGAAGTACAGACAAGAGCTCCGGACACACGGCATCCAGGACAGGTAAACCCCTCAGGAACAGTAATGGGAGGAACAATACTATGAGGGTAGGGGGAAGGTGGGGGGTGAAGGGGGAGGAAGGGAGAACTGATCACAAGGATTGATGTATAACCAGTCCCATTCCCAACCAGGGTGATGAACAACAATAGAAACATGGGTGAAGGGAGACAGTGGTCAGTGTAAACTATGACAATAATAATAATAATTTATAATTTATCAAGGGGTCATGAGGGTGGGAGCGTGAGGGAGGGAGGGAAAATACGAGTAGCTGATCCCAAGGGCTCAAAGAGAAAGAAAATGTTTTGAAAAGGATGATGGCAACAAATGTGCTTGACACAATGAATGGATGGGTTTTCCTAAGAGCTGTAAGAGCCCCTAATACAATGACTTATTAAAATAAAAAAAAAAGAAATGGAAGGTTCTTCACTCACTCACTCACTCACTCACTCACTAACTCTCTCCCTCACTCAGTCAGTCAGTCAGTCAGTCAGTCACTCACTCACTCACTCAGTCACTCACTCACTCCACTCACTCCACTGACTCACTCACTCTCTCACTCACTCACTCAGTCAGTCACTCAGTCACTCACTCACTCCACTGACACTCACTCACTCCACTGACTCACTCACTCGCTCTCTCACTCACTCACTCACTCACTCACTCACTCACTCACTCAGTCACTTAGTCACTCACTCACTCACTCACTCACATACTCACTCACTAACTCTCTCACTCACTGTCACTCACCCACTCACTCACTCAGTCACTCACTCACTCCACTGACTCACTCAATCACTCACTCAGTCAGTCACTCAGTCACTCATTCACTCACTCACTAACTCTCTCACTCACTAACTCACTCACTCACTCACTCACTCACTCACTCACTCACTCACTCACTCACTCACTCACCAGCACTGCTGTGGCTTCTCTAGATGCTGAGCATAGTGTGAGATGGTGAGGGGCGCAAAGGTCCCTGATCGTTCTGGATGTCTCCCTCAAGGATAAACCAGTTGCTGTGGAGCTGATGGTGACTCCTGGTGACCCCATGGGTAGCCAAGTCGAACTGTGCTCCCTAGCACTCTGTGGCCTTCTGGAAGCAGATCTCTGGACCTTGGTTCGGAGGCACCTCTGGGTGGCTTTCAGCTGCCGTCTCTTTAGTTAGTAGTCAGGCACTTCAACCTTTTGTACCACCCAGAGACTCCTTTCTTTGCCCTGCACGGGGGGGCTCAATCCAGAAGGAGCATCCAACCAGACGGTAGGCCCCTCCTGCTTGGGAGCAGGCCCACATTGTGTTCTTTTATTATTGTTGTTGTTTATGCCCTTGCTTGAATGAGCAGGGTGATTGGCACATGAAACACTCATGCATTGTTTGTTCACTGAATCAATCAATGAGCCTATAAAGAATTTTCACATAGGGCAGAAACAAATGCTAAGCAAAGATGAGTCCAAAGCGAGCCAGGGTCAGCTCTGATGTTGGGAACTTGAGAGCTCAGAGCTAAGGATATGCCGAGGGGTGATCTGTTCACCTTGGGGTGGGCCCGGGAGAGGGGGCAGTCTGCAGTTCTCCTTGCAACCTGCCCTTCCCTTCGCTCACTGCCCCCCTCCCCTTCCTGACCAAGTGGCCTGGGATTGGAAATCAGCCTGGGCAGCGCCAGCAGAGCTTTGTAGACGAGATTAAAAGCAAATCAAAGAAGAAAAATTGTGGCTCGGTTTATGTCTTCCTAATTAAAACCCCGCCAGTCTCCCTTCTTTTTCTTTCCAGCTAATGTTACACTAACGAGCTGAGTTTAGTGGCATTTATGTAGATAAAAGTCCCAATGATTGATCTCAATGGCTTGTTAAAATTAGTTTCAGTCCACCATATTGATTTAATTCCATTGCTTGAAAGTGCTAATTAATAATGATAATAAAAGTGTCTCGGCCCATTATTATCAGTGGGCAGGAGGAGGGTGTAAGGGGGCGGAGAGGGATCGCTGGTTTTTAGTGTCACTTACTCTGTCTCAGGGTGGCCTCTGAAAGCTGGCTGAGGAAATAGGAGGGGGGTGTTGGGGGTAGCGGGAGAGGGATGGCTTCACCTTCTGGGTGACCTGCTAAGTTCCTTTGGTGCTGCTGGAAGCTGCTGGGGGAGATGAAGGCATGGCAGGCTTATAGCTTCTAGGTAAGCAGTGTACCCTGCTTGCCTTCTAAGACCTGTCCGCTTCCTCCAGATTCCCTCCAGAGCAAGGGCTGCTTACGTGGCTGGTTCTTGAAGGAGATTAGGGCTTCCACTTTAGATCCTGTTCTAGAGGGTGTTGGGCGAGGTGTGGTGGTGGGCGCATGGTCCATTGTCTGAGCTCCTTATTGGCAGCAGCGCTCTCTGGCCTGGCCATCCCAGCTCCACTCCAAAGCCGTCCAGACCCACTGCAGCAGGAAGTCTGGGCAGGGAGGGTGCGGAGCACCTTGGGGTAAGAAGGAGGCCAACCGATGAAGAGTCCCACAGAGGGTTTAGGGGAGAAGCATTTTAGAGAGTCAAGAAGGAAGAGTGCACCAGGAAATTGAGTTCATGAGGGACCGTTAGAGGGTTTCCCAAGTTAGTGAATAATGGTAGAGTTATAGGCGCGCCTCTTCCCCTGAGATGAAGTTCTGAGGTCCCACAAAGGATTCGCCCAACTACCCTTGAGGAAGATGCTGTGGGTTTGTGCGTGTGTGGGGGGTGGGGCGGGGGGTGGGCTGGGCAGGGTGCAGGAGGGATGCATGCAAGGGGGTGGTGCTAGGGATGCAAAGGCATCTGAGAGGATGAGTGACAATGTCAAGACTGGGTCAAGGCCTTGTGTAAGGAGTGCCTATCCAGTGCTGGTGGGAAGTAAGAGACAGCAAAGGAAACCGTCTCCTGCCATTTGGCCACCTCCTCCCCTGCCCCCTCCTCCCACACACACCAAACCTCAAATCCTGTTGGATTTCTCTGTGGATCACCCACAGCTCTCTCTCTTTCTCACATACACATACCGCCAGCCTGCATCTTACAGTGTCTATGTTTTATGAACTACATAAACTGTGTGTGTTAGACCGTCAGTGGTCCACGTAGTATATTTTGGAGAGCAGACATGGTGTGAAAGGGATTCTCTGGCCCCAGTGGATGTGGTGAAGAAGGTGGGATGGGGGAGACATAGGCTAAGGAGACATTCAACTCCTAGAGGTGAGGGATGGGCGATGCCCACAGACAGCCAGGGAGCCCACCCAAGACCCAGGCACCCATGGAGTTAAGAGAAGACAGCCATTCTGAGGCAGGCTCTGCATTAGCCAGTAGCTTCTCATGTATTCCTACTAACTGTCTCTTCTCCAGTGCTGGGCTACTAGTCTGTTAGGTGGAATTCTGTAAGGGATTCGGCTGCTGGGTTTGGCAATCCTGGTCATTACAGCCCTGAGTGAAATATTCAGAGTAGGGAAAGGCTTTGTGAAGCCCTCCCTCCTACAGAAAAATTGAAAACTCACACTATAGAATGCAAACTATCTATGATTTACTCTACAGTTAACTCAAGCATAATTATATGCAATAATTATACTGTGTGGTTCTGATATTAATTACAATCCATCCTCATTAAGGAATTAACCAAACCATGTGTTGCTGGGGGCGGGCAGGAGGAGATCGTTTTTGTTCTCATTTACTTTGTATTTTTCTTCGTCTCGGTTACATTCTTGCTTCCTCCTGTGTCTTGTGTTGGGAAGCCTGGTGGTTATGCATTGTGTTGCGAACTGCAAGGTCAGCACTTCAAAACCACCAGCCGCTCAGAGGCTTTCTACTCCCCTGGAGTTACAACCTAGGTAACCCACAGGCACCGTGCTGTCTTGTCCTCCCATGCCACTGGGAGTCACAATTGACTCGATGGCAGTGGGTTTGGGGCCTTGGCGGTGCTCGCACTCCCCAGTGACTCAGGCTGGGATAGTGTGTACCGGGGCCCTCATTAGGAAGCCCAGAAAGTTATCTGTCTCTGTCTGTGCAATTCCTCAAGGTTTACTTCAAGATTCTCCTTTGGAAGGTTGCTTCCTCTAACATGATCTGTCAAATGCCAACTGCCAGCTTTACTTTATATGGGATTTCTCTTTGAGTGATCCTGGCTTTCGGCTTCTCACTGCCTACTCCCAGCCTGCTGCTCCCGCATTCCGAAGCGTGCCCTGCACGGTGAGAGGGGGAAGAGGGTTGAGCGCTACTCATTTTGGGGGAAAGAGTAACTTGCAGATTGAGCCCAAGCTTAGAATAGATTTCCTTTGGTAAAAAATATGGGGATCCATATGCTTCCTTGAACACTGTTAAAGCATGCTCCCGGCTTCGACTCCGGAATATCACCGTTAACCCTTTCCTATGCACGTTCAGACGGGGTGACCGTGCTCTTAGCTGCAAGGTGATCCTGGGAGGGGAAAGGGGTTCCAGCCCTTTCTCTGGTTTTATGTAGACATCACTCCTTATGTTTTCCAGGGTCGAGAATCAATGGGATGGGAGAGAAGACCACACAGCCTGCCACCTCTTTGTGCTTCCTGCGGTTCCTTTCCGCCTGGCCATACCGTTTTTTTGGTTTTTTCTTTCTTTCTTTTCCTTTTCTTCTTGCATTTCTTACTTTCCCCTCTTCTCCAGCCACTCAGTCCACCTTATGCCTCCCAGCTGAGGGCGGCACCGGCGACCTCTCAGGGTTTCCTTATCGATCATGGGAAGGAAGGTCAGGAAGTAGCAGACGCAGAAAGGGGCCTTTTCAGGAGCACTTAACGCCCAGATTGTTGACCAGCATGCTACTGGGAACAGAGCTTGTTGTCCTTCCCACCGGGCGACAGTTTGTAGAGCAAGTTAGTTTTGCACTCAATAATGAATATACTTTTTAATTTGTGGCAACTGGTGGCGGTCTCCCCACTCTCCCCATTTCCTCCTGGGGACCCTCTTTTCCACTCATCCTTCTTGATGTCCCTTCTTGCATTCTGAGCTTGGGTTGTGGGAGTATGCTGCCCTTTTGATCTTCTGGGTTGATTGTACCGAGGCCTACCTCGATCCCGATGGTAGTAGAGGGGCATCTTAGATGGTCTCTTGCAAGCTTTTAAGATGCTGGTTGCTCTTCCTAATACATCATAGGATGTAATTGGCTGTCTTTTGGGTCTGAACCTGCCAGTTGACCTATGTGTCCTTGAGATGGTGATCGTAAGTTCCCAAGCCCAAGTGACTCCTTCCCTCGAGATTTGGTTATAGCTAAGAAGTTTTCAGAACATTGGCTCTGTATGCTCTACTGTGTGCATGGATATGTTGGCAGCACATACATGTACACATGTAGAAATGCCCTCTGCCAAACACGTTTACACTCATGGTCGTAGTCCCATTCGTCTCCGCACATCTGTTCAGCTGCTTGGCAGAGCATGCTTTCCTGCCCCAGCGTGTGAGCGGCACAGAGTGCGGTGTGCACTTTACTCTGAAGCTTGAATAATTACCGTACTGACCTGACCCACTGTGAGTCCAGTCTGTGTTGGGGGATCTAGGGGAGAGGGAAGCGGGAGAGGAAAAGGAGAGGGGTTGGCAACCCATCTGACAGCTGCAGAGGCTGTCACCAAAGGTGGTGCTAATGACGGCTGATGAAAGGAACCATCAGCAGCCCCACTTTTAGCCTTTTGGCAGGCTGCCCTGGTCGGGTGTGGCGTGTGGGCACTGTCACACACACCAATGGGTAGTGAAAATGGAGACAGGCCTGTTGAAAAACAAATTGGCAACATGTACCCTGAACTTAAAACGTTAATACCCTTTGACCCAGTAATTCTCCTTCTGGGAATCTGTCCTAAGAACTTAATCCCAAATCCATTAAAAAAATATTTTTTAACCTAGGATGCAAAGAGAGGTTAGTTGCGGCTTTAGTTAATTAGGAAGAATTTGAAATTAATCTATATGTCTAATTAGAGCGGAATGATTAAATAATCTGTTGTGTGTCTTTTTAGTAGATTATTATTTAGCTCTTTGAGAGGATGTGAAGAAAGTTTATGAGAAATCTGGAATGTGCTTCTGATATACAGAATATGAAACTGTAGCAAAATATATTTCCAAAGTGTGTGTCTTGGAATGCTACTCCGTGTCAAATATGTTTGGGAAATACTTGATACCATATCCTCTCTCAGGACCTTGCAATGTACAGCTGCACTGAAGGCTTGGGGAAGTTATGTGGCTCAACCTATTGCTTCTTGAACTCAATTCGCCCAGAGTACTGCATCCAGCCACCATCTACTACCATCTTCAATCATTAGTTTTCTACGGGCAGTTTTGGGAAGTGGTGACATAGAGAGTGGTAATGATTATGTTACAATATCCATCAAAATGCTAAGAAAGGACTGGAAGGAGGAAATGGTAAAATACAAATAGGGACTGAACATAGCAATGATTGTGGAATATAGAGATCTTTTTTGTGTATCACTTGAACTTCTTTACTGTGGGCATATGGTTTTATTGAAAACCTTTCGTAAGGCCGCTTTCTAAGCAATATTATATCTTTGGACAGTTTAAGTTTCAGAAGTTCTCTTCTCTGCCGAATAGATAAAGTGTCCATAGGATCCCATTGAATGTTTGATAAGTGTCTGATGACAGGCATTTATTACAGTAAAGCCTAACAGTTTTCTGAGCTATAGGAATGATGAGAGTTTCAGGGTGTGAGCATGACCTTGGGGATGGCCTAGTTGATTGGAACTAACAAGAAGCAGTACGGAAAGTGTTGACCTAACGGAGGACATGAGAGGACAGTTCACCAAAGAAGACATTGAGGCAGTTCCCAAGAATGTGAAGAAATGTTCACAATCATTAGCCACTAGAGAGATGCAGATAAAAGCATCAATGAGATTCCACTTTTTCTTTTTTAAAAATCATTTTATTAGGGGCTCATACAACTCTTATCACAATCCATACATACATCAATTGTGTAAAGTGCATCTGTACATTCATTGCCCTCATCATTCTCAAGGCATTTGCTCTCCACTTAAGCCCCTGGCATTAGGTCCTCATTTTTTTTCCTCCCTCCCCGCTCCCACCTCCCTCATGAGCCCTTGATAATTTATAAATTATTTGGTCATATCTTGCCCTGTTCGATGTCTCCCTTCACCCACTTTTCTGTTATTGTCCCCCAGAGAGGAGGTCACATGTAGATCCTTGTAGTCAGCTCCCTCTTTCCAACCCACTCTCCCTTTACCCTCCCAGTATCACCACTCACACCACTGATCCTGAAGGGATCATCTGCCCTAGATTCCATGCATTTCCAGTTCCTATTTGTACCAGTATACATCCTCTGGTCTAGCCAGACTTGCAAGGTAAAATTTGGATCATGATAGTGGGCGGGGGGAGGAAGCATTTAGGAACTAGAGGAAAGTTGTATTTTTCATCGTTGCTACATCGCACCTTGACGGACTCATCTACTCCCCTAGACCTCTCTGTAAGGGGATCTCCAGTGGCCCACAAGTGGGCTTTGGGTCTCCACTCTGCACTCACCCCCTTCATTCACTATGGTAAGATAATTTTGTTCTGTTGATGCCTGATAACTAATCCCTTCAGCACAGGCTGGTGTGTTCTTCCATGTGGGCTTTGTTGCTTCTGAGCTTGTTTACCCTCAAGCTTTTAAGACCCCAGACACTATATCTTTTGATAGCCGGCCACCATCAGCTTTCTTCACCATGAGTCATGACACCCCTCACTGACCCATGTCCCTGCAGGAGACACAGTGTGGGAATTGTGCCCGATTTGATCCCGCCACACTGAGGCATGGCCCTGGGGGAGTGCAGTGGAACAGCAAGGTAATGGAGTGGCAAGGTCCCCAGGGAATGCTGAAGGTGGACTTTGGGGTCAGTGTGTGGTGCCCCAACAGACTGGACTGGAAAACACTCCCAAAGGCCAACAAATGATCCTTGAACTAACTACAAGTTTTTCTTTCTTGTTGTGTTTTGGTTTGTTCTTTGTCAGTGGTTTGTTGTTGTTGTTGTTTTGTTGTAGATTGTTGCTTGGTTTTGCTCTGTCTTGTTTTTGGGCATGTTATTATCTCCGTAGGTCTGTCTAAATAAGATAGGCTGGATGAACAATCTGGAGTAGAAAACAATGGGACCGACAGTTTTGGGGGAACATGGGAGAGGGGGAAGTGGTGGGGGGAAGGAAGAAGTGTTAATAAGCCCAGGGACAAGGGAACAACAAGTGATCCAAATTGGTGATGAGGTGGGTGTGGAAGGCCTGGTAGGGCATGTAACCAAGAGGAATTGCTGAAACCCAGGTGGGGACTGAGCATGATAGTGGGATAGGAGACAAATCAAGGGAAATAGAAGAAAGATCTGGGAGGCAAAGGGCATCTATAGAGGTCTAGATAAAGACATGTACATATGCAAATATAATTATATATGAGGATGGGGAAATCTATGTGCCTATTTTTATAGGTTAGTATTAAGGTAGCAGAAGGACATTGGGCTTTCACTCAAGTATTCCCTCAATGCAAGAATACTTTGTTCTATTAAATTGGCATTCTATGATGCTCACCTTCTCAACACAACCACTGAAGACAAGGCAGGTGAATAAGCAAATGTGGTGAAGAAAGCTGATGGAGCCCGGCTATCAAAAGATAGCGTCTGAGATTCCACTTTTTCTTAGTAAATCATAGCAAGAGAGGAAACAACAAATGCTGATGAAGTGATAGAGAGAATGGAACCCTCAAATGCTGCCAGTAGGGCTATAAAATGGTACCACTACCCTGCAAGGTAGTATCGTGCTTCCTCAAAAGCTAGGAATCAAGATTCCATATGACCCTGCAATCATTCTAGTTACTGTAAACACCAACTCATTGCCATCGAGTCAGTGTTGACTCATAACATCCCTACAGGTTGAGGTAGAACTGCCCCTGTGAGTTTCCAAGACATAAGTCACTGTAGGAGTAGAAAGTCCCATCTTTTTCCTGAGGAGCAGCTGGTGGCTTTGAACTGCTGAATCTCAAATCACAGTCCTACATGTAACCACTACACATCAGGGCCCTTGATGTTATAGATCCAGAGAAATAAGAGCTGTGTTATGAATAATATATGCACATCTTTGCTCATCACAGCACTGTTTGCAATCACAGAAGAATGGAAAGAAACTTTTGTCCATTGGTAGAAGAATTAATAAATACACAATGGTACATACACACTATGGACTAGCACACCATGTAAAGAATAATAATAGAATTGGGAAAGACCTCCTGCCAGGGATGTGCCTAGAAGACATCATGCTGGGTGAAATTAGTCCGTCATAAAAGGACAAATATTGTATGAACCCCCTATTATTAAAAAAATCAGGAAAAGTTTTCACACTAAAAGAAACATACTTTGATGATTAGCGTGGGTGGAAGGGGACGAGGGGAAGGGGAAATACAAGGCTAGAGAGTAGGTAAGTGTTAACTTGAAGGGAAGACACTGATTAGCAAGTGAGAGGTTGGTAAACAATTAATGGATTCCAGGCAAGATGTTGGGAGGTTTGCAAAAGTTAAAGTCCACAGAGGCAAATATGCATACTCACATTATCCTGAAACAGTAGTGATCTACAGTTAGATGCTTAGATAGAGATGCAGGCTAAACAGCTATGGGGCAGAGAGTGGGAGTTTACCCACAAATATGTATGCATTAGACAGAGGGTACTTATATATGCATATTTATCTTTGCTGTAAATATAGCTATGAATGCGGTAGAGCGTTAGGAGACAAAATTATGAATGCCTCTTAGATCAAACCAAACTCATTGAGGAAATGTGCTGCCGGGCCTGAAGGATCAAGACCACACTGTAGGAGACACCAAGGTCTATTGGCGTAAGATAGTTCACAAAGACGAAGTCAACTTTAGTGAGCAGCAACGAGGACCTTAAATGTGTGTGAGTAGCCAACTAAGGTACAATCATTGGCCTTTCCCTGTTAGGAGGAAAGGAGAATGATGAAAATAGAAAGGCATATGGAAACAGTCTAGTGGACTTACGGACTACACAAACATCAGTATCCATAACCCTGAGACCAAAAGAACTAGGCGGTGCCCGACTACCACTACCAACTACTCTAGAAACTGATAACTTTGAAAGGTCCTAGATCCAAACCAAACTCACAGTCAGGAAGTCAATTCCAACTCAGAGTAACCCTGTAGGACAGGGTGGAACTACTTCTGTAGCTCTTTACAGAGTGGTTGATGCTTTCCAACTGCAGACCTTGAGATCAGCAGCCCAGTGCGTAACACACTGTGGCACCCGAGCTCCAGTTGTGGATGAAGTGGGAGAAAAATGTGAAACAAAAGTCAAAGTGGCAGGACATCAAAACAAAACAGGACAGGACACCATGCTTTCTGGTTGGAACAAGGCAGGCGGAATCCCCAGGATTGTTTGCCCTTAGTTGTCCTTCAGGTCTGAAATGAACTCTGTCCCTGTGGTAAAAAGCTAAACAAAAACCAAAACAACCCAAACCCAAAGTCAACGTTCAGAGGTTAAGGAAGAGCAGCAGGAAGAAACACAGGAGAAAGCACGGGAGGTGATGGCCCAGCGAGGGGATTGCAATGGTTGAGTTAAAACAAAATGTGTTTGAATCCTTCAAAGTGAAACTCATGATCTTCACCTAATTCACAGGAAAAAGCTTA
This sequence comes from Tenrec ecaudatus, assembly GCF_050624435.1. NCBI lineage: Eukaryota > Metazoa > Chordata > Mammalia > Afrosoricida > Tenrecidae > Tenrec > Tenrec ecaudatus. The sequence goes on from NC_134537.1 coordinate 101,759,304, forward strand.
ACAATCGAGCTAGGAAAAGTGCTGCACAGCATGGGGATAGCACCGTAATCTGAGGCTGAAGAACGTTGGGATGAATAACACTGGAAATTGTAACAAATGCCATTGAACTACACCTTTTAAATGGGTGGGTTGCGTTATATGTGAGTTATATCTCAATAAAATGGTTAAAAAGGTTTGTTTTTGTTTTTTAATCATGACCTCATTTTTTAACCCCATGTGTTAGAGTAGAATTTTGCTCCAGGGGGTCCCAAATGGTTAACTGCTTGGAACTAGATTACCAGTCTTTTCATCCAAAGTGTCTCTGTGTAGATTTGAACCATCAAGGTTTTGTTTTTATGGTTAGCCAACAAATCTAATAATTGCCTCCATTTTACAAGTGAGTAAACGGAGACAGATTTGGTGACTTGCCTCTCTTCTAGAGACCATATTCCTCATCCATGCTCAGTACTGCCTGCTGCTGAAGGCCTGGGTTTGGACCACATCAGCAGACGTATGATTTCACAGCAGCTGCTGTAAGTTAGACACAAAGCCATTCCCTACTGGGAGAGTGTGGGGCCCTTTCCTCTTTGGGTCTTGTAGCGGAACTACAGAGCCCATTGGTTCCTCTGGCCATGTCAGCAGTAGAGACCCCAGTTGAGGTTTCTGAGGGCCCAGGGGCTGGCCTGGCTTCTATAACTCTTCTTTGATCCTTTGATAAAATATACCGTTATCCTCAATCCAATAAATCTCCTATCTTGCAACCTGTTATGGATTAAATTGTGTCCCCTAAAGATATATGTCAATTTGTCAGGGCCATGATTCCAACTATTGTGATTATTTTTTATTGTTGATGTATTGTAAATCCTAATCTCGATCTAGAGTTAATGAGGCAGGATAAGGTTATAGTAATGTGACCATTACATAATCTTCTGTCAACTTGTGAAGGGGTGGAGTCAAGCCTGTCAATCAGGCCATAGCCAATGCGACATTTGTGTGGGCATAGCCTTCTCCTGAGGATTCTGGGAACTCCTGTCTTTCTCCCTGGAGGCGGGACATACTCTCTCTGCTTGACATTCCTGATGACAAGCCACATGGAGCTATGCTGATGGAGCCAGAGCCTTGGAGCTGGTGGAGCCGTGTGGAGACCCACGCCAGTGTGGAGATACTTCCACCGTCACTGGATCCACAAGACTTTCTACTCACTGACCTGTCATCTTCCTGAATTTGGCATAATTGCATGTGCTGCATGACTCTGAAGAAGCATTTATAGACTGGTATTGGAGATATGGACTAATATCAGATTTATGGACTTGATCTGGACTGGGATGGGATGTTTTCTTAATATACAATTACTCTTTGATATAAAACTCTTACACACAAATGAGTGTCTATGAATTTGTTTCTCTAGTCAACCTGGACTAGCATAAGTAAAGAGGATTATGCATGGGTTATGCATGTTACGTGCATGAGGCAGGATTCCGGTGAGATGCATCATGTTTATATAATTCTTCACCCTTGCTCCGGTCACAGTTCTGCTCTAATGCGAGAGGAGATCTCCATGGAGTGTGGCCTGCATCACCTTTTATCTTATGGGAGAGGAGCCTCCTTTTCCTAAGAGAGAGGAGCCAGGAATGCACCATATTCTTGGAGTCAGGGCTCCTGTGCCATGAACCTACCAAACCCAAGGGAAGGTTGATAGCAAGACACATGGAAATGCCAAGGAATGATGCATGCACAGGTGCTAAAAAGAGAAGAACCTCGCGCTAGAACTAATAGAGAAAAATAGCAGTTCCCTGGAGGCGGTGCTCTGAATTTGGCTTCTAGCCTCCCAAACTGTGAGGGAATAACTTTCTGCTTGTTGAAGCCTCCCAGGGGTGTGTTTCTGCTGCAGTAGCACTATGTAACCAAGACACCGCCTTTTATTCTTTTATTTTAAAAGGTAGTAAGGCAGGGTTATAAGTTATCTTTTTTCATGAAGACCTTTTTAGAAGAGATAGCTCCCTAACTGGGCTGTTAATCCCAGCTGGGGGTAGCGACTAAGTTTAGACTCGAGTTTTGCTTCCGATGCTTAGAGACAGAGGAATGGGCTGAATGTCCACTCAAAGTGGTCAGCCTCTGGATTTTGAGTGATTTGGGCGATAAGGTGTCGAAGGAGCGTGGTGGGTGCAACACACCATCTAGAAATAAGCCACTTCCTGGGTGTGGGAGCCAGAGGAAAGTAAGGTAAGCAAACGGAGGAGAAAAGAAATACATTCCACCCACATTTTTAATCCAGTGATTCCAAGGAGATAAATGCAGAGTTAGCAAGTCCTGGTGGCCATACTAGAGAAACACTGCCCTTGCTCCTTTATCTTCTGGGGAAAGGGAGAGGGCTAAATGGGCAAGTGTCTCCAGGAAAGCTCCCGTTTGCTTGAAGCCTATTGTTAGGTCTGTTCATGCCCACTCAGCTCCTTGCACTTAGCAGCCCAACACATACCCACTTTGTCACCAGGGCTCCTGCTACCCACCTCCTCACTCCTAGGTGTTCCCGCTCTGGGCTCTAATCCCTGTCTTGTCTGCAGAGGTTCTGCTTTCTCACTGGTTAGCATTTTGTCTCTTCTCTATTCACATCTCCCTTTAGCAGTTCCATTCCAAATGGGAAGCAGCACTCCCCTGGGGCTGCCTCGAGCCTCTGCTGGGTCCATGTTGTCCCGGCAGTAATTTCTTAATCTACCATGGCTCCTACTGTCCTCAACAAACAGCAGAGTCCCTTATCCAACCAATGCCTATTACCACCCTCAGCCTTCATGGTCCACAAAATAGCTTTGGAAAGCAACATTCAGAATAGTAGTAATTATGTTAAAATGCCCACTAAAATATGGCAGAGAGGATTACCACATGGAAAAAAAATCCCACCACATGGAAAAAACGAAACTCTGTCCACTGATTCACATTCACTTTGTTATTCATCCTGCATTTCTGTGCCTTTTCTGTTGTCGTTCATTGTGCACATTGACTTCCTTTTTTATTCTTATCCACTTATTTGATGGTATTATACTGGGTTGCTTTCTTTCTCTTCCTACACATTTAAAACCTTACACTTATTACTACTAGACTTCATTCAGTGGGTTTTGGACTATGCGCCTAGGTTTTAAATATTTGTGTTATTATAAAATTTGTTCTGCAATTGTACCACCTGGACCACTGATGAGTGTGGTTTCCATGGCAGGGTTTTTCTGACAAGGATGGAGAGTGGCTTCTGTCTGAACCTCAGGCAACAGGCTCTAGGTTGTGCCCAAACCTCCTTTCATTAAGTAGAACACACATGGTGGGTGGCTCGATTGTTCGTGTCATGGTGAAGGGATTTTGACAATATCCTTCAGCTCCTCGGGCCTCATATACTTGAGGAAGAGTGCATTTTCAACTCCCCACTCCACCACTCCAGAACAAAGAGTGTGTTGACAATGAACAGTGACCACTGAGTCATGTGGCTTCGGCATGTAAGAACTCTCTTGGCTCTGCCATTGATTTCGGGCCCTAGTCTGGGTACTGCTTATTGTCATCATAATCATGTTTACTAATATGCTGGGTGAGGAGTCTGAAGACCAACGATTGTTACCTGGCCATGGAAATGGATATGAACGTTTGGTAATCACTAAGTCCCTCAGGGACTTTCCTGCTATAAATTATATACATATAACAGTTGTCCTGTGGTTTCATAGGGGTATTAGAAAGATAAAATAGGGCTAAATACTGGTTCTAATTATAGGTGACCAAAGTGAATAGTCACAAACAGATACTGTGCAGCGGGTAGTAGATCTGGAGTAAGCATTTCTATTAAACAATGAGCCATCATATATTTCATCTTGTAAGTTTTATTTCCCTCTCTATTATGGCTCACAGAGTATTTTCCAGGCCTCTCTTCCTTTCATGTTCTCTATCCCACCCCATGTGAGCTCCTCGCCATGACTCACTCCCTGGTTTCTATGCTCGCAATTCCTTTCTTGTTTACCACCCGTGCATGATTCCCCTCAGAGTGTCCACTCAAGATCCCACTTCCATTTGCCATGCCCTTATTTAAAGATTGTTTCTTCCTTTGATAGCTGGGTTTGGTATCAGTTTGGCTGGGTCAGAATTCTCCATAGTTTGTCAGTGATGGCTCAGTAGTCACCCCCATGATCTGTCTTCCACAATATAGTCAACTCCATAATGGAATCTGGCATAAGCAAGGAAAGAGTTATATAAAGATTAGGGTGACTCAGGTCACAGCCCTGATGCAATTGACAGGAAATTTCCTCAGAGATGTAGCCTGCTTCCTCTATAAGTGAACACTGTGGAAAAGCTTGTTTGCTTTTTTCACTGAGTCTGGATACTACATCTAGCTCTTGGATGCCATGTTCTTTGGGCCTGACAAAGAGTCTGCTATGTTGCTCGCTGATCCCAGGAGCCACCAACTACCTTCCAGTTGACCTGCAGAACCTGGGATTCATCCTCCCTCTGGTTGGCAGGTCTATGTTGTTCCTGCCAATCTTGGGTTCATCAGCCTCTGAAGCTACTTGACTTGGCAGTCTCCAGCTTAACATCTGACCCACAGACTTGTAACTTGCCTGAACTTTGACTGGACTTGCTAGCTTCTACAACTGTGTGAGCTATTTTCTTTTCAAATGTTTTTATTACCATGAGCCTGGTCCTGCAGCATCCTCACAATTGTTCCTATGTTTGAGCTTTTTGTTGCAGCCCCTGTGTCAATCATCTTGTTGAGAGCATTAAAAACAATTTGTTTTTGCTGCTCCTCAATTTTACCAAGTGTGGAGCCCGTCTCCAGAGACTGGTCTCTACCGATAACATGTCCAAAATATGTAAGATGAAGTTTTGCCATCCTTTCCTCTAAGGAGCATTCTGATTGTATGTCTTCCAAAAAAGATTGCTTGTTTGCTATTTTGATAGTCTATTGTACTGTCAATATTTTTCACCAGCACAGTAATTCAAATGTATTGATCCTTCTTCAGTCTTTCCTTATTCAATGTCCACCTTTCATAAGCATATGAGGTAATGAAAATATGATGGCTTCGGTCAGGCACACTTTAGTCTACAAAGTAACCTTGCTTTTCATCACTTTAAACAGGTCTTGTGCAGTAGATTTATCCAAAGCAATGTATCATTTGATCTCTTGACTGCTGCTTCCAAGAGCATTGATTGTGGGTGGATACAAGCAAGACAAAATCCTTGAAAAATTAAATCTTTTCTCCATTAATAAATAGGTTACATATTGGTCCACTTGTGAGGATTTTTGGTCCTTAAAAATTTTTTTTTACAATGAATTTTAACCTATACTGAAGGCTGCAATCCTTGACCTTCATCAGCAAGTGCTTCAAGGGCTCCTCATTTTCAGCCAGCAAGAGTGTGTCATCTGCATTTTGCCAGTTATTAATAAGCCTTCCTACAATCCTGATGCCACATTCTTCTTCATAGAATCCAACTTCTCTGAATGACTTACTCGGCATACGGATTGAATAAGTATGGTGAAAAGATACAACCCTGTCACACATCTTTCCTGTTTCTTCTCACTTTGAGGTATTCCCCATTAGCAAAGGGAGGTTCCCATGGCTTTCATCCATTCATGTCATTATGGCCAACTCCACTTTGAGAAGGTAGCTCTTCCTCAGTCTTCTGGCCTGAGAAATATCTTTTTTAAAATCATTTTATTAGGGCTCATACAACTCTTATCACAATCCATACATGCATCCATTGTGTGTTGAGCACATTTGTACATTTGTTGCTCTCCTCATTCTCAAAGCATTTGCTTTCTACTTGAGCCCTTGGTACCAGCTCCTCACTTTCCCCTCCTTGCCCCCCCTTCCACACTTTTCTACAGCACCCACACCGTCAGTGATCTCTCCATGACAGCAAATATCAAGTGGCCATGTCATAATAACGAATTGTTCTTAGTTTAGGTATACAATTAAATATGAGCCCAAAGTTCATCTATACATTCATGGTTTAAAAATGTCCCTGGAGGATTATCAATTTATTGGAGAACATTGTAAATCACCCCCAAGAAGCATAAGATAAATCTATTGATAATATCAGTAATTTAGCCAGTGGTATACAATTTAAAATACTGTTGAAAAACAGAGCTCACACATGCGTAGGCAAGCTTTTTAGATCATAATACATGAATTTTTGACTATTACAGATTGAAAATAAGTGACTGAACACCAACAGCGAGGGCTGGGTATCGGGCAAAACTTTCAATAACACTCTTTCTCAAAAGGCAGAACTATGCCGGCAAGACTAACACATGTCATAAAAAGGGGAAGAGAGCATGAAGGAAGTAAATATGGTAGGCCAGCCCTCCCTGCATTTAGCACCCTCAAAGGAAGAGATACAAACCAAAGTCTAATGACCGCCAATTCCAAAACTTTGGGATAGTAAATGTCTACTTCTCACACGATGGCATTTCTGTCTTATGTCCAGTTTCTTAAACCTGCTACTGGCTAGTTTAATGCAAAGTATAGTGTACTTAGTGGGGTTTACAAATCAGATAGTTTTGCTATATCAGGTGTTGTGTACCTCAGAAGGAGAGAGTCTAGCATCCTAGTAGTTGTCTACAGCATTCAGCCTGTATCCCCAAGGTTTGGATAGAAACTAGGTACAAATGTCCAATTAGGAACATGGTATTGAGTACATTCTCCCCTTGGGGTCTAGATAAGTAATGCCAACCATTTTCATCCATAGTGGGTTGCCCCATCTGGCTTATCCTCAACAGAAGTCTAATCATTTTGTCTGAGACAAGTATGGCTCACCCACTTCTTGACTTGAATTTCCAGTGGGGTTCACTAATCACTCTTGTAGGAATGTTAGGTGATTTGAGGTGGCTGTAGAACAATGTTACAGATGAGCCATTTTCTTGATATAACTCCTATCTATCTATCTATCTATCTATCTATCTATCTATCTATCTATCTACATGTATATATAGAGAGAGCTGGTTTTACTTTTTAGAGATCTCAGTCTTAGATGCTCTTTATTACCTGGGTTGACATTCAGGGCTCTCTATATTATGAGTCCACATTGCCTTCTGGCCTATCCTGCTCATTTACAGGGATATTGTCCCATAGTCCTTTTGATTCCCTTACTGTCCTAATCCAAGCTCTCCGTGTTCCTTATTCCGCCATGCATGCCTCTCACTCACTGCACGCTGCTTCTCCACAGCACTCAACAGAGCATGCCCATCCTCTAGCCTGGCTCTTGTTCCTCATTCCTCCAACACCCACATTAGCACTGGATCTCTTTTGTCATTTTTGGTATTGTTGCACCATGTTGAGGGGCTCTCATTTTGAATCCTTCAGACATATTCAAGGTGAGGGAGTTCAAAAAGTTTGTGCAAAAATGGAATTAAAAGAAGATGGAGTTTGATGTTGTGTTAGACAGGGTTCTCTAAAGAGACAAAGCCAGATTGCTAATAATTATATATATATATATATATATATATATATATATATATGTATATATACAGATAGATATATAACATAAGAAATGAACAGTTAAATTATAAAGCAGTACAAATGACTCAGTGCAACTCACTCCCATGAGACAGTTGTAAGACACTGGCAGTCCTTCAAGTCTTGAGGGCTGCCAGGTAGTACTCTGTAGAGCAATTCAGGCTATCCGGGCACAGGCAGCAAACAGCAAGGCAGGTCACCAACAGTCAGCCAGATGACAGGATTCGACAGTCCCCAGCTCAAGAGATATAAATTCCAATAGTGTGGCAAAGCAGGTCTTGAAGGAACCTCAAATTACAGCGACACAATCCACGGGTTAGGTGTCCCACAGTTAGTGTAGCTTGCAAATTGAGGCACTGAACAAGCAAGGCAGCCGCACACTGGTCTGAAGATCAAAGAGCGAGCGATAAGAAAGGTGAGGCTCACCGAGCCATTTATGTCTCTGCCCTTCAATTAACCCCACATGTGTTTATCAGCCAGGCTGGCGCAGTAAGCTAACTCCCTCCGATGTGAAGATGATCTGGCTGCTACATCTGTCCCTGCACTGATTTCCTGGGATGCTTGGGCTGTTCTGGTTGGCTAGGCAGGCGTCCCCTTCCTCCCTCACTGTTCCGCATGCATCGCTCCTGAAGCTTAGGCCTGGGTTGAAGAGGACGACCTTCCCTACAGAGGAGGACAATCCTTGGGTCAAGGATGTTCAAGTAGCTGCACACCCCTGCTAGAACCTTCAAACACAATGGAATGTTTCCATGACCTTTTTGAAGCCCCCCCTATATATATTTGTATATGTATGAAAAGATAATTGGAAATTCCATTGTCTTCAAATTAGATTTTTCCACAAACCCTTTGAAGCCATACATATATGTGGAACCCTGGTGGCACAGTTGGGTAAGCATTGGACCCCTATCCACAAATTCTGTGGTTCAAACCCACCAGCTGCTCTGGAGGAGAAAGCAGAGGCTATCTGCTCCCTTACATATTTATATCCCCTGAGACCTTCTATAGAGTTGCTCTGAGCTAGAATTGATCATGCTGTTTCTATTGATTCTGTTGTAGCGGGGTTGGTTTTATATTGTCAGGTGTCGTCAAGTCTGTCCAGACAGCAGAATCAAACACTGCCCTGTACTGCACTATTGTCATTCTTGTTACCTTGGAGGCCATTGTGGTAGCCACAGTGTCAGTCTGTCTCCTCAAGGGTCTTTCTCTTTTTCCCTGACACAGTGAAATTGTCTGTGTGTCCAACTGGGAAGATTTTGATTTTCTTTACACTGAGGTGCAATCTACACTGAAGTCTTTGATGTTTATCAGTAAGTGCTTCAAATCCCCCACACTTTTAGCAAGTGAGGCGTGTCATCTGCACCTTGAAGGCTGTTCATAAGACTTCCCCCAAACCCAACACCAAGGTCTTTATATTGTGCATCTTCTCCGATTATTTGCTCGCCTTATAGACTGAAGAAGTATGGTGAGAGGATACAACCCTGATGCTCACCTTTCTTCATTTTAAACCAAGTGGTATTCCCTTGTCCTCTTCCCACAACTGCCTCTTGTACCATCTGTCAGTTCCACATGAGCGCGATGAAGTGTTCTGGATGCCTATTCTTCTCAGTGTTATCCACAGTTTATTATGATCCACACAGTCAAATGTCTTTGTGTAACCAATAAAACATAAGGAAAACTCTTTCTGGTGTTCTTTGCTTTGAAACAAGATCTATCTGACATCAGCAGGGATATCCTACATGATACACCGTCTCCTGAATACAGCTTAAATTTCTAGCAACTCCTTGTCAATGTACTGTTGCAACTGTTGGTCCATTATATTCAGTAAAAATTTGCCTGCATGTGATATTAATAACCACCTTTCTTTACAATTGGGCATTTACGGATCTCTTCAAGTGAGTAGGCCAGGTAGCTCTCGTCCACATGTCTTGGCATACAGGAGCGAGTGCTTCCAGTGGTCCACAAGCTTGTTGAAACATTGGTATTCTACCAATTTCTGGAGCCTAGTGTTTTTCAAGGAGCCCCTTGTGGTGTAGTGGTTATGTATGGGCTGTAAGCACATAGTCAGCAGTTCAAAACTACCAACAGCTCCAAGGGAGAACGACTGCTTTCCACTCCTGTAAAGAGTTACACTATGAGTGAGCATTGGATCAATGGCAGTGAGTGTTTTGCAAACCTGTTCAGCACAGCTTGGACGTCTTCCTTCTGCATTATTGGCTCTTGAGCCTCTGCTACCTCTTGAAGTGTCCATGTTGACTAGTTCCTTGTTGTACAATAACTTTGTGCATTTTTAAATTTCCATAGTTCAGCATTTTGCTCATAGAATTCTTTAATAGTGAAGTTCAAGGCTGGAATGTTTGCTTGTTTTTTTAAGCTTGAAATATGCTAAGCATATTCTTCCTTTTTGATTTTCAAGCACCAGTGTATAATATTTTACTTTGTTCTTATGTAGGGTTGCTATGAGTCAGAACTGTTGACAGTCAGAGTGTATGTGTGTATGTGTGAGATATGCACATCTATTGGGATGCTTGTGGATTATTTTGGCTATCTTGTATCCAAGGAGTGTGATGGGTGCAATATGCACTTAGAAATAAGCTACCTATTGAGTGTGAGGACCAGAGAAAAGTGATGTAAGGAAACAGAAGGAGACTTATTTCATAGAGATTATGGAATTTCTCTTACCCTCTTACTCCTAAAAGTACCAAATACATAGTAGATATTCAATAACTCATTGATAAATAAAAGAATACCACTATATTATTATTTTAAAAAATCATTTTATTGGGGGCTCATACAAGTCTTATCACAATCCATACATCCATCCATTCTGTCAAGCACATTTGTGCACCTGTTGCCATCATCATTCTCAAAACATTTGCTTTCTACTTGAGCCCTTGGTATCAGCTCCTCACCTCCCCTTCCCACCCTACCACCCATGAACCCTTGATAATTTATAAATTATTATTATTTTGTCATATCTAACACAGTCCGACATCTCCCTTTACCCACTTTTCTGTTGTCCATACACCAGGGAGGGAGTTATAATGTAGATCCTTGTAATCAGTTCTCCCTTTCTACCCCTCCTTCCCTCCACTCTCCCAGTATTACCACTCTCACCACTGGTCCTGAAGGGTTCATCTGTCTTGGATTTCCTGTGTGTCCAGCTCCCATCTGTACCAGTTTATACCCTCTGGTCTAGCCATATTTGTGAGGTAGAATTGGGAGCATGATAGTGGGGAGAAGAAGAAGCATTAAAGAACTAGAGGAAAGTTGTATGTTTCATTGTTGCTACACTGCGCCCTGACTGGCTTGTCAATTCCTTGTGGCCCTTCTGTAAGGGGATGTCCAGTTGCCTACAGATGGGCTTTGGGTCTCCACTCCTCATCCTCCCTCATTCACAATGATATGATCTTTTGTTCTTTGATGCCTGATCACTGATCCCTTCAGCACCTTGTGGTCACACAGGCTGGTGTGCTTCTTCAGGTGGGCTTTGTTGCTTCTGAGCTAGATGGCCAGTCATTTGCCTTCAAGCCTTTAAGACTCCAGATGGTATAACTTTTGATAGCCAGAATACCACTACATTGTAATGTACTACCTAACTCCAAAGATGGTGGTGGCACTGCGGGTGAGGTGTTGGATCATCGGGTTATCTGTTAAACCTGCCCAGTGTGGTGAGAGAAAGACAGCGCTGTCTGCGCCTGTAAGGAGTTTCAGCCTGTGAACTCCTAGGTAGAGTCCATATGAGTCAATGGCAGTGAGTTCTATGAGTTGGCATCTACTCAATGGCAGCGGTTTATTTTTTTTAAATATACAGTATTTCTTATAGAGTTGGAGGTAACGAGCGAGACTAAGATGTATGAAGAAGAGAGAGAAGGAAACAGCCTTGAACAGAGTCTTAAACTGAACCTTTAGCAAAACCCAGGGCTCAGTTTTACATTCTGTGGGGTACTATTTAAATAATTCAGAATTGACGATCCCCTGGTAGTAGTAAGACATAATCAATAGTGAGGTAGCTGGAGCACACTGCAAAGATTCTGTGTGGCACTCATTACTGTAAGGAACAATAATAACAATTATGAAAATGATGATGATGATGGAGACAATGATGACGATGACGGTACTAACAACTAGGCAGCAGCCCTGGCCGGGCCTGTCTCCAGGGTGGCAGAGCCCCTAACATGTAAGTGGGGTTGGGCTTCCTCTTGCCGTTCGAGTGAGGTCTAGGGCGGGCAATCACTTGCATGTCCCCACCTCCCTAAGACACCTTGTCCAGGAGGGACAGATGGGCAGCTGGCTGCAGGCCTCTGACTGGCAGAAAGGAGCGAAGTCATTTCCAGTCCCTTTGGTCTTGACTGAAAACAAAGTGAGGGTCCCCGAGTTCTCCTATAAACGGTAATGATAACACAATTATCATGCAAAACAAAAATTAAGTTTAATGGTGCAAAGCCAGGGTGTACTGGGGAGGTAATTCATATTAATTATGTTTGGATTAAAAGCTTATTTCTTTTGTTAGCATCTGCAAGTGGAAACTTAGCTGTTAAAAAAAATCCGCATATAATTAGGGCCTCTGACGGAGGAGCAGTGTTGGACTTAATGGAGCATTCCTGCGCTCTTCAAGCTCCCGGAGAATGGTAATATTTCACATTTTATGAAACACAGAAGAAATAAATTACAGGTTTAATGATAAGAACTACTTGGGCTCATAATGAAATCTGATTGGCCAGTTAATCCACTGGGACCCTCAGATGTGAACCATCCAAAAGGGGTAAAATGATGAAAAATGGAATTAAATGGAAAAAGCCTTCCCCGCAGCCTCCTTTGTGACGGCTGGGGACGCACAGGAGCAGGAGAGGGACCCTCAGGGCTGAGGAGAAAATCACGTTCCCCAGGTTCAGGGAGAGCAGAACACGTGAAGGAATTTCCCTCCTGCCTTCTCCCCAGTTTCCTGCAGAAATGAAGCAGCAGAGAGAGTTCCCTGTGGAACCCAGGAGGAGGCAGGAGGGTGGGAGGGAGCCAAGGACGAGAAAACTCCCGGGGGACTTCCAACAGGGGCATCTCCCTAAGCGGAGAAGACAAAGACCGAAGGAAGCCCAACCAGTGTTGGACTGTGGGTTTAGCACATTCTCTACAAACAAGGACACCTTTTGCTAGAAGAGGAAGGTCAAGGTAAAGTCCGGAGTCACCTGCTTCTGAGTTGAAAGACCCTTCTGGACTCAGAGCCCTTGGTCCTGGTGGGAGTTGTCAGCCATTGGGAAGGCCTAGGAAACAACAAAGCAGGAGAGGTGACCTCAGCCCTGAGGAGAAAAATCACTGTCCCCAGGTTTGGGGACAGCAGAACAAGTAAAGGCATTTCCCTATGGCCTCCTCCCGCTTCCTGCAGAAAGGAAGAGGCCGCTTTGTTGCCCTTGTCCTGCCCTTGTGTTCAGCCTGCGCAGGCACCTTGGAGTAAGGGGAAGGAGATGCAGCAGGGGCGGAGCAGAGAGAAGACCGGCTGTGGAATCAGGTCGACCGGGTCCCAGGGCAGGGTGTCTAGCTTCTCCTAGTCTCACTTCCCTCTTCTGAAAACTGGACATGTTGTGTGGCTCAAATGAGATCAGTGTGTGCAAGAATCGGATATGGATGGGACCTGAAACATGGGAGTGTTCAGAAAGTCATGGACTGGTGGGGAGAGAGTGGCAAAGGGAAAAGAGGTGGTGATGGCACGAATCTGGCAGAAATTGTAACCAAAAGGGGTGGAGGCCCATTTCCCTCTTCAACGCACAGGAGAGGCACAGCGCCCCAGCACAGAGAGAGAGGGGAAGGGCAGATGCGCCACATGCCTGTATCAGTGCAAGAGACCAGAGATAGCATGGCTGCTGGGAGAGACAAGATCTGCACAGTCCCCTCCACCATGGCTCCACAGACTTGGATTTTGGGTGTGAGATGAAGGGACAGCAGGAAGTGTGGAGAGCTGAGAAGGGTCACGACCAAGGATAAGGCAAGAGCAGAAGACCCGCTGGAAAGCCAGCCTATAGTGGGAGGCCCACCAGTAGTCAGTAAGAAGGTTCAGCTGTGCATTGGGCCGACATTTTAGACTAGCTAAGGGCCCCTTGGGGCCTCCCCCCTACCCCCCCCCCCACACAAAGTATCCCCTTCAATAAACTCACTCTTTCTATTCAACCCCTTTCTCTGACTCTAGTCTGAATTTTGTGAGCAGGACAAGACCCGAGGAGTGGAGAGGCTTTACCTGCGGGCCTCCTGCAGTCACACTGCTGTGACGGTGAGGAGTCTGGGTAAAAATGTGCACCCTACGCCAGGTTCCCCTGTGATCAGCTCCATGTAAGCTGCTCAGTGAGAGTAGTTGTCGGCGTTCTCTGTGTTTCGCTTGTTCCTTTTCCGGGATCCTAGTGTCCCTGCCCCGCTGTCTTCTCTTCTTGCATTGGAATAATTGTTGACCTTTCTACCTCAAACTGATGGCTCTTAAGCAGAGCACTGATCTTATGGGTAAACTTCTTTATTTTGTGAGCTTCCCTGCTATTTTGCTGAAGGGGATAAGCTTGATTCTAGGTTTACAGAGTGAAAAGACAAACTTTTATGGGGGGCGTGGGGTCTCCTACCCAAAAGATGTACTTAAATCCTAACCCCCAAACCCAAAACCAAGTAGATGCTAACGCACAGTGACCCTATAGGACAAGGCAGAACTGCCCTTGTGAGTGTCTGAGACTGTAGCTGTTCTGGGAATAAAGAGCCCCATCTTTCTCCCTTGGAGTAGATGGAGGTTTTGAACTGCAGACCTCTTGGACTGCAGCCCAATGAGTAACCATAGGCTGGTGGGTGCACAGTTGTGTGGATCCAAGGTCGGTGGGAACATGGCAGCTCTCAGAGTGGGCAGCCAGCAGGAAAATCAAGGCAGAGAGTGGGGGGTGAAGTGCCCTGGGCCCTCCTTCTGAGAAGGCCATGCCCCCAAGGAAGCACCCTCAGGATGTGACCTGACTGATGGGTTGAAAACCACCCCTACACTTTTCATGTATCTTCAAGTTGACATGACATTCTGTAACGAGCTCAATGGCTGACGAGACTTCTGAGGACTGGAAGAGATGCATCAGTCCTCACATCTGCAAGGCCTGCTAATGTTTTCAGATGTGGTTCACAGGTGGGAGGTGAGGGCACGGAGCAGAAAAGTTGTTGAAGGACACGGCAGAGTGAATCCCTGGAGCACCATATTAGGAGACAAGGCAGAGCTGTGCTCCTCAAGTCTCTACAGGATTGTGCCCCAGGTTTCTCTGATGCTGCTCTTGTTCCCCCTCCCTGGAGTGGTTTCTTTTGTCCCCCAGGCTTAGTGGTCTCAGATGGCGCATGCTGACGCTGGCAGAACCTCAGGTGCCGCCAGGTCCCATCTTCCTACAGCACAGAGAAGTGGTGGTGGCTGCTCTTTTCTTTCTCTGTCTGGGCAGCTGCAAAGTCTTCTGTGGGTGGTCACATCTGGAGGGATACATGACAGAGACCATAAAATGACAGAGACCACACTCACTACCATCGAAACAATTCTGACCCGGAGGAGCCCTATCGGACCGAGCAGAACGGTCCTCCAGGGCTTCTGAAGTTGCACATCTTTACAGGAGCAGAACGCCTCAGCTCTCTCCTGCAGAGTGGCTGGTGGGATTGGACTGGTGACCTTGTGGTTAGCAGCCAAATGTATATGCCACCAGGGCTTCTTCGAATCATATACCTGTTGCCATTCTCCCCTTCCTCCTGGCATGCCAAATGGCAGAGGCCGGGGCGGCCGTCTTCAGCAGTAATAAGAAGCGTTGCTCCTGTCTCTAACGGGTACACTGCTTTTCAGTTAGGGGCCTGGTGCCGGATGCCTCAGTTAAGTTTCTCAACGCTGCCCTCTGAGAAGGGAAGAGGTAATAGTCTCTTGCTGGGTGTCGGGGATGATCCGCTGCCACATCCCAACTTCTCCCTTGCCCTCCCCTGCTGCTGCCCGCCCCTGGCAGCCCGTCTTACTAGAGTTGCATGGCAGCTTCTGGAGACAGTGGCACAGGCTCCGCCTTTCCTTTTGCACACTGCCTGCAGGAGACCAGCAGGGGGAGGAGATGGTCTTCCGTGCAGAAGGGACCTTCACCTCCCAGCCTCCCACTGGGCCTTAGACAACTGAGTCCAGAGGTCGTGTTTCTTGCATGTGGAGCCTTTCTGGAGGAGGGGAATAGAAGGAATTTGGGGAAACGAAGCAGCCCCGAGTCTAACAGGATAATATCTGTCATGTGGCTATTACACAAGGAATCTAGGAAGGAACACACACTCTGGGACCCCCTTCGGGTCCAGAAACTGATGGGAAACAAATGGATTTATATTTGATACCTAGGTTTGGTAGGTCCATTGTATTTCTTAGGAAGCCCTGGTGGTATAACAGGCTGTGTGTTGGGCACATAGGCTAAGGTCAGCGGTTCAAACTCACCTGCCACTCTGAGGGAGAAAGACGGGGCTGTCTGCTCCCATAAAGATGCACAGGCTTAGAAACTAACAAGGGCAATTCTACTCTTTCCTATAGAGCGGCTGCGAGTCCTGGTGGTGCAGTGTTGACACGCTCGACGGCCATCTGCAGTCACTATTGGAACCCCTGCCGCTCTGCCGGAGAGGGGAGTCCCGCCTTCTAGTCCTGGAGCAGTTCCAGCCCTGAGAACTCACTGCTCGGTAGGATTGCTGTCGGCAGTGGGTTCTGTTCTCTTTGGTTTGGGGGAGGCTATATACTTAACAAGTTCCTGCAACTCTGTAAAAAGCACCCTGGTGGTGTAGTGGGTTCCTCATTGGAATGATCACCTGGAGGTTTGCAGTTTGAAACCACCAGCTACTTCTTGGGAGAAAGAGGAGCTTTCTATTTCCTTAAAGATTTACAGTTTCCAGAACCCATAGGGAGAGTACTACTTGTTCCCATAGGGTCTCTATGAATTAGAATTAACTTGTTGGCAGGGTGAATAACTGTCTCAAGTAAATCTTACTATTGCCACTTTGCATTTGTAAAGACAGCAGCTCCCACTGTTGCCTTTATCTTAGCATAAGTAAGGGCCGGCAAAGGCCCTTGCCAGAGGGTGTCTGCTATGGCTCCACCCCAGCCTGAGGGTGATAGGGGTGCGCTTCCCTTCTTGAATGATGCTCCTGGCAGGAGCATCACCTCAGTCAGTTCACCTCAGTGAGCACCAAAAACATGTGCAAAACCTTTAAACAATGAAATTTTTGTCAAACTCCAGTGGTTTCTGAGAAATGGGATATACAGACAGAGGGAAGGAAATGCTCTCTGAGCATAACGATTTATGATTCCCAAACCCTGGGCTCCTGTGGTGAAGCCTTACCTACACGGGCTTAGTAGGAAGCCCGTGCCCAACTTCTGAAGATGATTCCTTGGCCCTGGCTTTTCAGGGAAAGGCATAGGAAGAGAGCACCCATGGTTTTGGGAAAGGTAGATAGGCAGGGGCAAGCAGAAGGAAAAAGGAGGTGGTCGGAAGCAAGCTGGTGGCCAGCGGAAGCAGCCAACTATAGCATGGACAGCCTCCCCTTACAGCTTTCCCTGTAAAGAAGGCATTAGGAAAGACTTTGGGGGGTAATTGGGGGCAGGATCTGTTCTCATTATGATCAAATTTCAAAACTAAAGACAGTAGCTCTCACTGCCTCTTGTTGTTGTTAAACCCATCAAGCGTTATTTATTCAACAAAATATACCCACAATCTATAGTATGACCCCCAAACACACATATATTTGCATGATCTAATTTAAAAATTTTCAAAGAGAACATAGAAGATAAAGCAGGACATTCATACCAACGCGGTCACCTTGTGGATGCGATGTGTGAAGCCGATACCATAACACCACATGTGAGGAAAGAACTCACTGGAGGGAAAATGCCTTTCTTGACCCTCCTTTGCCCTCAGCTCCACAGGGTCACGATGAGTCCGAATCAACGTGAAGGCTGTTGGGTTTTGAGTTGATGTGTTGGTTTTTGAGACGATCCAGCAGGATGCACCATTTATTGCCAGCGAGTACCTCCTTCTGGTTGTATAGCCATTCTCACCCTCTTTTGCTGACTTGTTAACATAAACTCAGTAACACCATTAATTTCCATGAACCCAAACCCACTGCTGCTACAGTTCCTATCTAATCTTTGGAGTTGCCGGTGTTAATTTGATCCCATATAGATGGTTCTTTAAAGAGCTTAATGATCAAGGCAGAGATCTTGTTAAGCTAAACTGTTGTTTGGTTTTAAGAAGACTTGCTGGCATATTTTTAGCTTAAGGTTTCAAGATTATATCAGGGCAAGAGTTTCAGGAGTTCATTCAACCATGATAGCTCCAGGAAGTCTGGAGTCCCTGAGTACTTGAAATTTGGTGTTTCCTCCCTTTGTAAAATGTGGATTCTGCTCTGAGATCTTAGGTCAAAGTGTTCATTAATGACAGCCAGGCATCCTCTTGTTCTTCTGGTCTCACGCCAAAGGAGGCACTTGTTCATGACATCGGTTAGCCACACATTCCGTATTGTCCTCCTTCTTCTGACTCTCCTTCCTATAGATCTTTACAGGAGCGGTATGGATAACTCAATGTAAAGAAACCCCAAATCCTCTCAATGGGGCAATATCATGATAAATGGAGAGAAGATAAAAAAAAGAGTGACGTCTAGAATTTGATCTTGCTTACATCTACCATTAATGCTCATGGAAGCAGTAGTCAAGAGATCAAAATGACACATTGCATTGGGTCAGTCTGCTTCACAAGGTGTGTTAGTCCAGGTTGACTGGAGAAACAAAGCCAGAGACACTCATTTGTGTAAAAGAGAGCTTTATATCAAGAAGTAATTATGCATCAATAAAACATCCCAGCCCAGTTCAGATGAGGTCTATAAGTTCAATATTAGTCCATAATTTCAATATTAGCCCCTGAATTCCTCTTGAGACTTGCGCAGCATATGCAATGATGCTGAATGCAGGAAGATCAGTGAGTAGAAAGTCCTGTGGATCCGGTGGTGGGGGCATCTCCACGGGCCTCCTCCAGCTCCTGAGTGTGCTCCTCAGCAGGAAAGGGAAGGCAAAGAGAGAATGGGTCTGGCTTCAAGTGAGCTATTTATCTCCATCACAACTTCAAATGAGGTCATCACACTGTGACCTGATTAACCAGCTAAACTCTACCCCTTCACTGCCAATACCCTCAGCATTAAGGAGATTAGGTAACTGCCATTCAAGGTCTCTTTAAAGTGTTGGAAAGCACGGATGTCACTTTGAGGACTAAGGTGAGAATGGGCCAGCCCATGGGAGCTTCAGCTGCCACATACGCATGTGAACATTGGATATTGAATAAAGAAGACTGAATAAGAACCGATGCATTTAAAATATGTGCTGGCAAAGAAGATTGAAAGTAACATGGACTGCCAAAAGAACAAACAAGTCTTATTTAGTAAAAAGGATAGAGGCAAGGATGGTGAGACTTTGTCTCCTGTACATGGGACATGGTGTTAGGAGAGCCCAGTCCCTGGAGAAGGAAATTATGCTTGGCAAAGGGGAAGTGTAGCAAACAGAGGAAGACTCTTGGCAAGCTAGATTAGCATAGTGGCTGCTGCTACAATGGGCTCAAATGTGAGGACAGTTGTGAGGACGGCACAGAACTGAGCGGTGTTGTACTCTGTTGTGTGTAGGTTCACTATGAGTCAGAACTGACTGGACAGCGTGTAACAATTACTGCTTCTTCTACAGTTCCAGGTGAGTAGAAACCAATTACTGTGTCTTGTGTGGCTGCTTGAAAGCTTTCAAAGCCCCAGACACTGCATGTCTAACTAGGATGTAGAACAGAGGCGCTAGTGTAGTAGACCAATTAAGTGGAGTAGCCTATGAAATCATGAGCCTAAACCTCCAAACCAAGGAGCCAAAGCCTTGGAGGCCCTTTAATTGTACATAATTAGTCTCACTAGGTACTCATTCTCTTGACAGTGTTACAATGATATCTATCACACAACTCTTGCCAACTCAAAGTTTTATTTATTTATTTTGACATTTTATCATTTTAAATCATTTTATTGGGGGCTTATACAGCTCTTATCACATCCATCCATCCATTGTGTCAAGCACATTTGTACATATGTTGCCATCATCATTCTCAAAACATTTTCTTTCTACTAGACCCCTTGGTATCAGCTCCTCACTTTCTCCCCTTCTTCCTCTACCCTCCCTCCCCCTCTCCCTCATGAACCCTTGATAATTTATAAGTTATTATTGTTTTTTCATGTCTTATACTGACCGATGTCTCCCTTGACCTGCTTTTCTGTTGTCTGTCCCCTTGAGATGGGGTTATATGTAGATCATTGGGATTGGTTCGCCCTTTGCCCCACCCCCACCTTCTCTTCTTCGCCTCCTAGTATAGCTACTCTAATTATTGGTCCTGAGGGGTTTATCTGTCCTGGAATTCCTGTGTTTCAAGCTCTTCCCTGTACCCATGTAAATGCTCTGGTATAGCTGGATTTGCAAGGTAGAATTGGGGTCATGATAATGGGAGGGGAGGAAGCATTAAAAAAAACCAGAGGAAAATTGTATGTTTCATAAGTGCTATAGTGCACCCTGCCTGGCTCATCAATTCCTTCTGACCCTTCGGTAAGGGGATGTCCAATTGTCTACAGATGGGCTTTAGATCTCCACTCTGCACTCCCTCTCATTCACAATGATATGATTTTTTTGTTCTGGATCTTTGATGCCTGATACCTGATCCTATTCGACACCTTGTGATCACACAGGCTGGTGTGTTTCTTCCATGTGGACTTTGTTGCTTCTGAACTAGATGGCCGCTTGTTTACCTTCAAGCCTTTAAGACCCCAGATGCTATATCTTGTGATAGCTGGGCACCATCAGCTTTCTTCACCACATTTGCTTATTCACCCACGTTGTCTTCAGTGATGTGTCAGGAAGATAACCATGGAATGCCAGTTTAATAGAGCAAAGTGTTGTTGCATTGAGGGAGTACTTGAGTGGTGGCCCAATAACCATCTGCTACCTTAATACTAAACCTGTAAATATGTTCACATAGATCTATTTCCCCATAATCATATATAAATACAGTTACATATGCACATGCCTATATTTAGACCTCTATAAATGCCCTTTGCTTCCTAGTTCTTTCCTCTATCTCCTTTTACTTTCCACTTATCCCACTATCATGTTTGGCTTTCAGTAATTTCTCTTGGCTACATTGCCCGTAATCAAGCCCCACCAGGCCTCCTATGCCCCCGTCACCATTTATTTTAGATCACTTGTTGTTCCCTTGTCCCTGCATTGGTTAGCACCACTTCCTTCCCCCACCTCCCTCTGTCCCATGTCCCCCCAGAACCATCGGCGTCATTGCTTTCTCCTCCAGGTTGTTTATCCAGCCTCTTATCTAGATAGACCTGCAGAGATAATAATATGCACAAAAAAACAAGACAGAGCAAAACAAAGCAACAGAAGGACACAAAGCAGCATCAGCAAAAAAAAAAAAAAATCAATGACAAAAAAAAAAGAGAGAAAGTTCAAGGTCTGTTTGTTGACCTTTAGGAGTGTGTTCCTATCCAGTCTGATGGGGCGCCAAGTCCTAGCCCCAAAGTCTATTTTTGGTACTCCCTCAGAACTTCCTTTGCTGTTCTGTTGCATGCCCTTAGTGTTTTGCCTCGGTGTGGTGGGGTCAGATTGGGCGCAATTACCACACTGTGTCTCCAGTATTGTCCCCTGTAGGGCTATGGGTCAGTGAAGGATGTTGTGTCTCATAGTGGGGCTGGTCATAATGATCCTCTCTGTACATTGGCTGCTCTGAGTGGGGATATCGTTCTCAAGGCTTCTCCCCCTTCATTTGCTCCTGCTTCTGTCTGGATATGGTAGGTCAGTTCCTTTCCCCCACCAGAAGGTCTAGTGTCATTCTCTGTGGCACACACTTCCAGGGTGGGGGTCAGGCTGGTGTTGGTTGGGGTCTTCCCTGTAGTCCAGTCTTTTCATAGATTTCTCCACGTGTTATGTTGCCCTCCTGGTTTGGCGAGTCATGGTGGAGTCTGTATGCACACTCCATAAGTCTCTCTTTTCAAATCTATTGACTATATATATACCAAAAATTAGAATTTCTGGGTCACATAGTAGTTCTATTTTCAGTTGTTTGTGTGTGTGTGTGTGTGTGTAACCCAAGTACTCTTTCACAGGACTGTACCACTTTGCATTTACCACCAGCAATGGATAACACACTGTCATGGAGTCCATTCTGACACATTGTTGTTATTGTTAGGTGTCCTCTAGTTGGTCCTCACTCATAGCCATCATATGCACAACAGAATGAAACACTGCCTGGTCCTGTGCCATCCTCACAATTGTTCCTATATTTGAGCCTGTTGTTGCAGCCACTGTGTCCATCCATCCCATCGAGGGCCTTCCTCTTTTTAGCTGCCCCTGTGCTTTACCAAGCACAGTGTCTTTTTCCAGGGATTGGTCTCTCCTGAAATTATGTCCAAAGTTTATAAAGTCTAGCCATCCTTTCCTCTAAGGAGCACTCTGGCCATACTTCATCCAAGACAGATTGTCATGGAAGTATGACAAACTGACAGACAAGTGGTAGATTCTGATGAATAGCAACCCTATATAGGGTTTATAGGGCTATAAATCTTTATGGGAGCAGATAACTTCATCTTTCTTCTGTGGAACAGTTAGTGGGTTTGAACCATGGACCTTGTGGTAGCAGTACAACACCTACCTAACAACCACTCCACAGATCCCCAGCAATGGGTCAGGGTTCCAATTTCCCCACATCCTTACCAAGATTTGTTTGATGACTTCGTTTACTGCTTACGAAACCAAACCAAACCTCCTAAGTCATAGCTATCTAGGGAAGTGGTATCTCACTGTGGTTTTAGTCTGCATCTCCCCGATGCTAACCACTTGGAGCATCTTTTGCGTTTGGTGGCCATTGGAATGTCCTTTGGGTGAAATGTCTAGTCAAGTCCTTTGCCCATTTTGTAGTTGGGTTATGTTTTTGTTATTAAACTGCTGATTATTAAGTTCTTGTTGGATATATGATTTATGAAGATATTTTCCCACTAGCTTGTCTTTTCACTCTTTGGGATGAACAATTAAAATTTTTTATGAAGTTCCATTTATTTGCTTTGTCTTTTGCTGTTAATGCTTTTGTTATTATGTTAGCTAATTCATTGTTAAAAGCTTAGGCCTGACAGGGCTGCCTCTGCTTTCCTTCTAAACATTTTATGGTTTCGGTTTGCACATTTAGGGCTGCAATCTATTTTTAGTTTAATATTGTGCATAGTACGAGGCATGGATCTTGTTTAATTTTTCTGCATGTCATGAATTGAATTGGGCGCCCCCCCCCAAAGTATATGTCACTTTGGATAAGTCAGGAATCACACAGATTTGGCAGTTATGTAATAATGCCGTTTGGCAGTTATATGATGATATTATCCTCATGATATGATCTATTGGATTATCCTCTATTTGTGATGTGTGCTAAATCTTGAATTCTGTGTGCTAGTGAGGTGGGATTAGGCCATAGTAATGAGGATTAGATTGTGTTTGTTATGTTCATCAGGCCAGATTAAGGTGGCATTCAATATCCTTGTTATAGCTCCGATCAGGGGAATGTAAGGGGAAGTTCCTGAGATGTGCTTGGCATTTTTTTTATCTTACAATACATAAAATATAGAATGAAACAAACAGAAAAGTAGAAAAAGAACAAAAATGTAAAACACAGAAAAAGAAAAATAGAGAAAAAAACAAGGAGAGAGAGAGAGAGAGAGGGAGAGAGAGAGAGAGAGAGAGAGAGAGAGAGGAACCTTAGTACAATTAACAAAGACGAGCTCAGAACAGAACACATCATTTGGGCCTTGGGCCCCTGCACTGAGAATATCATGGACCCAGAGGAAGATTGACAGCAAGACCCTGTGCCCACAGATTTTGAAAGGAGGTGAGGATCTCCCCCAGAAATGAGAAAGCCTTCCTTAGAGCTGGCACCCTCAACTTGGACTTCTAACTTCTCAAACTGAAATAATAAATTTCTGCTTATTAAAACCATCCATTTGGGGCATTTCTGTTAGAGCAACACTAGAGAATGAAAACTCTGTATGTGGAAATCCCATTTTCCCTCTACCATTTATTGGAAAGATTCATATTTATCCATCTGATGCATTTAGCACCCTTGTCTACAATCAGTTAACCCTCAATATGTGGAGAGTCTGTCCATCCAGACTCTCAATTTTATTGCATTGATCTTTGTGTCTTTTGTTATACCAGTACCATATGGATTTGATTACTGTAGCTACTTGTTTTAAAACCAGAAAGTGTGAAGTCTCCTACTTTGTCCGTCTCTTTCAATATTGTTTTATATATTGGGGATCTTTTGCCTTTCCATATAAATTTGAGGATTGGTTTTTCCATGTCTGTAAAGAAGGCTGTTGGAATTTTGCTTGAAATCTTGTAGAATATATAAATCATGTTGGGTAATATTGATATTGTGTTAGTCTGGGCAGACTAGAGAAGCAAATCCACAGAAACTCATATATGTAGAAGAGAGAGTTTTATATAAAGGGTAAGTTTACATTAAGAAAGAATCCCAACCCAGTGCTGTCCAAGCCCATAAGTCCAACATTAGCCCATATGTCTGACACCATCTACAAAGTCCTCCATCTCACAAAACACACACAATGATGCCGACTTCAGGAGGAAAGCTGAGTCAGTGAGTGTGTTTAGCACTGGTAAGGGTCTCCACATGGCTGTTCCAGCACCCAGGACTACATCAGGGCAGGTCCATGTGGCTTCTTCTCAGGGATGTCTCCCAGGAAGTGAGTCTTGGCAGCGGAAGCAGGGAACTGGCTAATGCAGCTGCACCTTGGTCCAACCATCAGAGAGCAAGAGACCCGAGAACCAAAAAGGTGAGGCTCACTGAGCCATTTATCATTCTGCCCTTCAATTAATCCCACATGTGTTTATTGGCTAGGTTGGTACAATAAACCCTAACTATCTCAGACATCTTAACAATATTAGTGGGATACAATGAAGCTTTCTCTCCTGTAAAGAGTTACAATCTTAGAAACTCACAGGAGCAGTCCCACTTTGAGTTGGCATTGACTCAATGGCACGGAATGAGTAACAATGTCTTCAACCTCTTCCCACTTCTTTAAGTCTTTTTAGATTTTTCAGAGTCACTGTGGGTTGGATTGACTCATGGACGTGCTTTGAGTTTGAATCCTTTTCAAGGAGCCTTGGTGGAGCTGTTGGAGAAGCTAACTGCAAGGTCAGCTGTTAAAACAAGCAGCGGCCCTGGAGGGAAAAGATGAGCCCTCTGCTCCTGCAGAGGTACAAGGCCCAGGGGATCTTATACATCACAGTCATGGGTCAGAGTAGTCTGGATGGCAGTGGACTTTTGGTTTTTCTTTAGTCTTTTTTCAGAAGTGTTTTATAGTTTTCATTGTATAAATCTTTCATGTCTTAAGTATTTCATTTTCTTGGATACTATTGTACACTGAATTGTTTCCTTAATTTACATTTCAGATTTCTCATTGCTGGTATATAGAAACCCAACTAACTTTTGTTTACTGACCTTTTACCCTGAAACTGCTAAATTCCTTGAGTAACTCTAGATTATTTTTTTGTGGACTCTGAGATTTTATTTATGTAGGAACATATCACACACAAATCCAGATAATTTTAGTTCTCTTTCAATCAGTATATATTTTCTTCTTTTTTATACCTTACTGTTCTGGCTTGGACTTCTAATTCCAGTTGAATAAAAGTGGTGAAAGAGAGAGTGGGGGTCCTTGTCTTGTTCCCAATTTCAAGGGAAAACTCTCGCTCTTTCTTCTTTACATATAATTTTGGCTCTTGGCTTTTCAGATATGCCCAAGTCATATTCAGATCATCTTTAGAATATCTATCAAGAAAGGGCATTGAATTTTTTCCAGTTGCTTTTTCTGCATTCTTCAAAACGATCATGTGGTTCTTTTCATGTGGCTCTTTGTTCTGTTGATGGGGTCTATTATGTTGATTGATCTTCTATATTGAACTATGCTTGAATTATTGGAATGAATTTATTTAGTCATGGTGTATGACTTCTTTAACGTGCTATGGTTTGCTAGCATTTTGTTGAGGATTTTTGCGATTTGTAGGAGATATTGGCCTGTAATTTTCATTCCTTGTGTTATCTTTGCCTGATTTGAGTATCAGGGTATGTGTGTTTCATAGAATGAATTAAGTATTCCTTCCTTTGCTGTCTTTTGGAAGAGTTTAAACATGATTGGTGTCAATTGTTCACCCATTTGTTTGGTCGAATTCCCTACTGGAGTCATTTGGGTCAGGATGTGTGTTGTTGCTGGGCTTGTTGGGGCGTTTTTGATCCCTGGTTCAATCTCTTCACTTGTTATGGGTCTCCTGAGACTTTCCATTTCCTTTTGGGTCAGTCTGAATAAAGAGAATTACTTTTTAAAGTTAAAGAATAGATATTTCTTTTAATTATAGTTATCTGAAACTCTTGTTACAAATTTTACAATAATTGACAATATTTCAAGGGAAGTTGAACATTTTTGGCTTAAAGTCATTAACTGCTTTTTGGACAGTTAGGAGGGAAATAGACACAATCTATATGTTGGGCAAGTATAGGTGCTACTGTCAAGTGACTATTATTGAGCAATACTGCTAACGCGAGCAACCAGTATTCTAGTATTCCTTTTAAGTGCAAGGTCACAAGCTTTGGATTGAAATCTGGAGTTGATCTTACCCCTAAGCCTATGTGCTGTCCACCTTATAAGATGGTAACATGACCAGATTTCATAGCATACAACTCTATCTTTGGGTCTATTTGCTCACCAATTTCCCTTTGTGAGTGTAACTTACATGGCAGCCACCCAAAACAAATTTTACTGGAGTGGTTTGCTGTAACAAGAGCAGAATAGTATTTTCTGTATTTTTGTGGAGCCTCTTGTGTGATGTTGAGCTGACTATTGAACCCTGCTTGTCAGTAATAGGATGGGCTCACATCCCAGATAAGGCCAATGACAATATTCTGTCTACAGGACCACAATGATTGGCCAAGATGGTAGGCATGTAATACAAGCTGGGCCACACAGAGATTCTAAATACTGGAGCTAAGAGTGAGATATGTGTTCTTTCCTGATGGGTGAAGGCGTTAGGGCCATAGCTATTGGAATATGGATCCAAAGCCGTGCATCCGACCAGTGAAAGAAATAACCTCTAGCAGAGAATGAAGCCAACACAGAGAGAAGCAGAGATAAGCCGCACGGCCCAGTCTTGGTCCAGGTCAAGTGCTTCCTTTCCTGGTTTGTGTAAAATGACGTCTTTACCTTCTACTACTTTGGCATAGGATTTGTCGTTGGAAATGCGGACTTGCTTCTGAACAGAATGCCGAAGGGGTATTTATGTGTGATGTGAGGAACATGGGATATGTAAATCAGGTGGTATGGGTTCAATTGTGGCTCTGGTATTTTGTTAACTGTATCATTTTGGAAAAGCCATGATTCAACTGAAATGTGGTTTTAAGGGACAGCTAGAGATAAAATCTGTTCTATGTCCCAGAGTTCCTTAGAAGACAAATCGCGCTAAAGTATGTGAGGGGAAAATCGTAGCAACATTTTAAACGTGGAGCGAGTAAATACGAACCTTTCTTCTAAATTGCATAGGCTGTGGCTGAGACTGCTGAGGGGTGTTACCATTCTGGCCAGCTGTGAAAAACGTCTGCCATACAGAATACACACTCAGTGAAAATTGACTTAAGTTGGAGTAAAGTCACCATAAGAAAAATAAACCAAAAGACAGAGAGTTCTTACACAAGGACAGCATCACAATAGAACCAGCAGCACGGGTCTTTATATTTGTTATCCTAAAGAGATAAAGGGAGCACCTTATAGCCATGAATCAAGAACATGAAATTATGAAACAAGGACAAATGGTTTTACAAAAGAGAAATTAAAGAATTAAGAATTGAACAATATGATCGCTGAGAAACAGATTAGATGCAATCATATATTTGTTACAAAACAATTTCATGCTAGATGCTAAGGGCATAATGATGAGCAAAATCAGATATGGTCTGTGGACTGATGTACTTATTAATGCAGGAGAAAGGCATTCATAAAACACCCACTCCTTCAAATTACAAACTTAATGTCCTATCATGAGAGCCTGTGATGGGGAGATGCATTTCCCCTGAGAAGACCGGTCAGGGAGGGAGCCTCGAGGAAGTGACAGCTGGGCTGAGACCTGAAGGGTGAACAGGAGTTTTTCAGGCAAAAGGGGAAGGCAAGAACTCCAGGCAGAGGGAGCAGCAAGCCAGGGGGCATCAAAAGTTTCTGGGAAAATGGAATTCAAGGATAATGGAGTTTTCCCCCATGAAAATTCCCAAATGGGCACAAAGATTATAAAGTGGTAAAGGAAGGCCATGGATAGATGGGACTGGGTTTGGGGGGTGAGGGGGTGGTGGTGTGCAGATCATGCCAACAATGAGCTCTTTTCAATGAGAGCTTCAAGCAATATTCGGTTATTCTCAAAGGCATTTAAATTCCTCCTTCCATTGCCTGTCCACAGGATATGTTTTCTCAAAGAGAAAGAGAGAAAAAAAATCAGCCTCAGGCTTGAGAAGAGGGGTTATGTCGTCATAAAACTCATCGTCAGCATTTTGCTGAGTGGGGGGGCGGGGCACAGATGCTGAGTTGAGACTGTGGAAAGAGAAAGAAAGAAGCAGATGTGGCGTGAAGAGAAGATCGAGGCTGAAGCCATGAGGGCTCTGAAAGCAAGAGAGAGAAAATGAGAGCGAGAGACTACAACAGCTCCCGGTTCACCAAGTCTTTCTAGTTCTCCATTACAGTACCTGGGAGACCCTGCTGAGCTTTTTTGTGTGTGCTTTCTAAATGTCCAGGCACTTCCTTTTAAGGCTCCATTTATCTTCTTACCACTAGCTCCATTTTTATCTCTTGAGAAAAGAAAGAAAAATAAAGAAAATTATGAATACTCGGATCTTAAAGACAGTTAATAATGAATCAGGCCTGAGATTAGGAATGGTGGTCATCAGATGAAAGACTGATATTCTAGTCTGACAGCAAGCAGTAGGAGTGGAAACTCTGCCTGGATCACAATCACTCACTTACGTTGGTTAAGAGTTATTACCACACCGCGAAATAAGAGGAACCCAAATTCATCCTAAAATCTCTACTTGGTTGTCGTTGTTAGGTGCTGTCTTCCAGGTTTCTTGGCATAGGCAAGGGAATGCTTTCAGGGCGTCTTCAGTTTGCCAGAAACACTTCTGTTGGTATTCCGTCAACTCCTGGAGCCTTGTTTTTGGCTGATACCTTAGGGCAGTTTGGACTTCCTCCTTTAGTGCTATTGGTGCTTGATCACGTGCTACTTCGTGAAATGGGTGAGTGTTGATTGTTGTTGTTTTGCCGAGTGATTCTTTCCATCTTCTTTGAATGCTTCCTGTATTATTCAATAATTTACCCACAAAAATCTTTCAATATTTCAACCCGAGGCTTGACTTTTTCTTCACTTCTTTCAGCATGTCACATGCTGAGTGTGTTCTTCCTTGTTTGTGGTTTACTAACTCAATATCTTTACTTTGTCTTCTGGAACGATCCTTTAACTGTTCTGTTTAGCCCCCTTGACTTCATCATGTCTTCCATTTGCTTTAGCTACTACAGGTTCAAGAGCAAGTTTCAGCATGTCTTCTGACATTCAATTTCTGAATCATAGTGACCCTATAGGACAGAGTAGAGTGGCCCCTCGGTGTTTCCAAAGCCATAAATTTTTAAGGGAGTAAAAAGGCTCATCTTTCTCTCTGGAAGTGGCTGCATTCAAGCTGCTAAAATTGAAGCTAGCAGCCCAATGGATAACCTACTACATCTTCATTGATTGAGTCAGACAATCGTTATACTCAATCATATGTCAATTTATTCAGGCAATTATATGTCAAGGTATTTGTCACACTGAATAGTGTTTGGTTTTACTACAATATCTAAGTTTAGATATTATTAGCAATGTTACAATATCCTCCTAATAAAGAACTAAAATAACTTTGACACAAATAAACACCACAAGTCTGTTAGTTTGCCACACTGTGGTGGCATGTGTGTTGCTGTGAGGATTGAAGCTATGTCAGCAGTATTTAAAATACCAGCAAGGTCAACCATGGAGAAGATATTTTAATAGGGCATTCGGACTACGAACAGATCATGAAGTACTAGGCTCGCCACTTCTGAGAGATTAGTCATTGACAAAATTACGAAGAGCAGCAGAACCTTTCAGATATGCTGCCTGAAGACGAGTCTCCCAGGTTAGAAGACACTCAAAATATGGCTGAGGAAAAGCTGTCTATTCAAAGTAGAATCAACCTTAGTGACTTGGATGTAGTGAAACATTCAGTACCTTCATTTCCTGGTGGGGGGTGGGGGTGACTTAAAATGAAAAGAAACATCTACAAACATCAATTAATAATCAGAAGATCCAAGGTATGAAATATGAATCTAGGAAAATTGGAAGTTGTCAAAAATGAATGGAACACATAAGGATCAATATGCTAGGAATCAGTGAGCTGAAATGAACTGATATTGGCTATTCTGAATCGCACAATCGTACGATTTACTACACTTGAAATGAGAAAGCCAAGAGGAATGGTGTCTAATTCATCATCGAAAAGAACATTTCAAGATCTATCTTGAAGTACAATGCTGTCTGTGGTAGGATTAAATCTATTCCTCTATAAGAAAGTCCAGTCAATAAAATTATTATTCATATTTATGCACCAACCATTACAGATAGTGATGAAGAAATTGAAAATGTTACCAATGTTTTCATTTGGAGGTTGATCAAACATTGATCAAGTGCATTAATAAATATTGGCCATTGTAATGGAAGATTTGAAAATAAACAGGAGGGATCAGTTAGTTCAATCATGGACATAAAGCTAGTTCCAACTCACAATGACCCAAGAGGAGAGGGCAGAACTGCCCCTGTAGGTTTACAAAATTGTAACTCCTTATGGGAGTAGAAATCCTTGTCTTTTTCTCATAGATTCTCTTCATTGTATCAAGCAGCATCTAGTTAGGAAAACAGATATAAAACTAGATATTTCAAACAGAGAACATTTAGCATAAGAAATAGGTTGCACTGGTCTTAGAAAGTCAAATGGAAAAAGTAGAAGGTAAAGTAATCCAGAGATGATCTCGAATCAATAGTTGGGGAAACAACACAGTAGTGATAGGGTTTCCAGAACCAAGGATCGTAGAAGGCAGATCTTGATTTCAAAAGCTGGAATAATGGAAGAAACACTATGAGAAAAAGGAAGGAAAGAAAGAGATGAGGAGGAGGAGGAGGAGGAGGAGGAGGAGGAGAGAATAGTTCTCTCATCTTACATCTTGCTTTTCTTACCAGTTCTTATTAGCAAAAGCTAACAGGAAGCCAACTGCCAGAAGAACCTGGGAGATGGTGTTTGCATCCTACTAGCTTCTGTATCACAACCATTTGTGCAGTGAGATCTGCTTTATAGGGTTTTCAAAGCCGTGTCTGTTGGAAAGGGGATGTGCTTCTGGTTGGATTTAAGCAGCCAACCTTTTGGCTGGTCACCAAGCACTTCACTGTGCCATCTAGAGTCTACCCTTATTGCCATAGAGGGGTTTTATAGGGTGGCTCTGGGAATGAGAGACAGCAGGTAAAAAAAAAAAAAAAAGTCATACTCAACAAAGCTCAATTTTCTTGAGACCGTTTTGTCAAAAAGTACAGAATCATTCATTTTTACTATTCAAGAGCTGTTGGTCCATCTTCACAAACCCATTAAAAAAAACCCACTTCATGTCAACTAAGTCCACATGGAAGAAGCACACCAACATCAGTGAGCGAAGGATTGTAAATCACATAATGCAAAATCAAAGGAGGGATTGCTATCAGAGCCTAAATTGCGAGAGTCTGGTTTGCAGAGACTGTGAAGGACAGTGGAAGCCCATGGCACATTTGTGATGTCTACACAGGAAACAGACCTCTGGTGATTTCCCTCTATCCTTAATGGCGGGATGGGGATAAACTGGTTACCAAACAGAGAGTGTTGGAGCGATAACTATAGGAGATCAAAGTGATAAATCTGATTTGAATGTTTAAAACCTTGTCAGTTGATTCCCCTTCTGATACATGTTGGTCTGATCTGGTTTTCAATATTTCTGTGTGTGTGTTCTCATATTGGGTTTATCTCTGATGTGTTTTGTCCCTGGGGGTAGCTCTCTTGAATTTTTTGTGATATGTTTTTTCTGTTTTCCAGTATAAGAGATCCAGGATTGATGACTCCATAGAGACAACCAGTAGCATAAGGGTCCCTGGGGGCTAAAGCGGGGGAAGGGGAAGGAGGGGAGCTGATCTCAAGGAGCTCTAGAGAGAGGAGAATGGCTTGGACATTGGCTGTGGTGCAATTGTACATCGCTGCTTGACGTTATCAAACTAAGGAATGGCACGATATCTGTCTTAGCTCCCAATAAAACAGTTTTGAAAAAGCAGTCACTCCACCTAACACTTTCTTCGAAATTAATTAGTAGACTGACTAATCAGCATGGTTGTTTAAGGATAAGCTCTTCTAAAGGAAATAGGTATAAAAACATTTTGTTGAGTTGTTCAAATGAAAGTAAAGTTTATGTGTAAGAAGAAGTTCCTGGCAGTGAAATGGAAAAAAACAACAACCCTGAAAATGACTTAAATGTTTACTAATTGGTTTACTAAGATATTTTAGTATATTATTTTGAATAATATGTAGCTATTACAAATAATTAATGTTTGCTCTATATAACAAAGCTCAATTTTCAACCAATATATAGTAAGCACCATTATTAAGGATAGCATAAAAAGATGAATGAGACATGATTCCCATTCTTACAGCACCCATAATCCCAGAGACAGCTCGCGAAACATGAAAAAGAGTTTACAAATTACATAAGAAATTAGAACAACACATTTTTATGTATACAAATTTTCTATAATTAACATGTATACTAACAGTAGTAAATTACTATAATACAGATTTTTACTACTATATACAATACATATAGTTAGTGGAAGAGGACAAAAAAGATAGAAAATAATTGTGTTTGGGTAATTCTACTAAACTTTTTCTTTGAAATAGTCCTTAATTTAATGTTTGTCTAATCGTATGCAATTTTTTTGTATATAATTTTTTAAGGCTCTTTTGCCCTCATTGTAACTAGATGCCCCTTTGCTCTCCAACAATTTCTACCTACAATTGGTCCACAGGTTCCCAAGAGCTATGTGTAAAGGCAGCATCCAATGGAGGTAGAAGCCAGAGTGCATTCGTTGGTGAGTGTTTTCCTTCCTCTTCCATATCAGCCGTCAGTGCACTGTCCTCACTGTGAAAGCATGGATTAGCCTGAGTAATCCCAGGTTTCATCAGCCCTGTATTGGATCTCAGAGATCTTTACATCAAGTGTGTATTAAGGATAGCTATTTGGATGGTATAGAACAGTTTGAATTCCAGGAACGGAGGTTTAAAAAAATTTTTTTATTAAATACTTTTATTGAGGACTCTTACATCTCTTATCACAATCCATATATTCATCCAGTATGTCAAGCACATTTGCACATATGCTGCCATCATCATTTTCAAAGAGTTGAAATTCCCACTTGAGCCCCTGATATCAGCTTCCCATTTTTCCCACTCCCTCCCCTGCCTGTCCTCCCTCAAGAACCCTTGATAAGTAATAGATTATTATTTTTATATCTTACATCATCCTCTGTCGCCCCTCACCCACTTTTCTGTTGTTTGTCCCCATGAGAGGGGGTTATAGACTGATCCTTGTGATCAATTCCCCCTTTCTCCTTCCACTCTCCCCTAATCTTCCTGGTAGCTCTACTCTCATTGTTGGTCCCGGGGAGTTTAATCTATCCTGCATTCCCTGTGATTTGGGCTCTTATCTGTAGCAGTGTGTATGTTCTGTTCTAATCCAATTTGTAAGGTAGAATTGAGGTCATGATAGTGTGAGGAAGGAAGCACCAAAGAACTAGAGGAAAGTTGTGTGTTTCATTGGTGCTATACTGAACCCTGACTGGCTCATTTTTTCCCTGTGACCCCTCTGTAGGGGGATGTCCAATTGTCTACAGATGGACATTGGGTCTCCACTCCATGCCTCCACCCTTTCACCTTGGATATGATTTTGTTCTGGACCTTAGATGCCAGGTACTTGATCACATCAATACCTCATGATCACACAGACTAGTCTGCTTCTTCCAGGTGGGCTTTGTTGCTTCTGAGCTAGATGGCCACTTGTTTATCTTAAAGCTTTAAGACCCCAGACACTATATTCTTTTGATAGCCAGGCACCATCAGGTTTCTTCACCACATTTACTTATGTACCCATTTTGTCTTCAGCAATCATGTCGAGAAGGTGAGCATCACAGAATGCTGGATTATTAGAACAAAGTGTTCATGTGTTGAGGGAGTACTTGAGTTGAAGCCCAATGTCCATTTGCCATCTTAATTCTTAACATATAGATATGAGTATAGTTCTATTCCCCTCTCATTATATATGTAGTTACATATGTACATGCCCGTCTTTAGATCTTTATAAATGTCCTTTGACTCCTGATTCTTTTCTCTATTTCCTTTTACTCCCCTCTTGTCCCACCATCATGTTTGGCCTTTATTTGGGTTTAGTAGTTCCTCGCTGCTACGTTGCCCTTGATTAAGCCCCACTAGGCATCCTATGCCCTTCTCTTCTTTGATTTTAGTTCACTTGTTGTTCCCTTGTTCCTGAGTTGGTTCCCTCCCTCCCTGCTTCCTTTCTCCCACCTCCCCATCTCCCATATCCCCCCAGAACCATTGGTCCCATTCTTTTCATCTGCAAATGATTTATCCCACCTATCTTATATAGATAGACATACAGATACATTAATAAGTGCAAAAAAGCAGGCAAAGCCAAACAAAACTACAAAGGAAGTCAAGACCAACAAAACAACAAAAAAATGAAAGCCACTGACAAAAATGGAAAGGCCTATAAAGTCCAGGTCTGTTTGTTGGTCTTTATGAGTGTTTTCCAGTCAAGTCTGATGGGGTGCCACACTCTGTCTCCGAAGTCTATTTTTGGCATTCCCCAGGGATTTCAGCACTTTACTCCCCTTGCTGCTCTGTTGTATGCCCTTAGTGTTTCACCCCAGTGTGATGGGGTCAGATTATGCCCAATTCCCACACTGTGTCTCTAGTATTGTCCTCTGCAACGTGATGGTTTACTGAGGGATGCCATGTCTCATGGTGGGGCCCGCCCTATGGTCCTCAGCACAGAGGTTTTAAGATCACTCATTTGATTGTAATCTTTGGCATTCTTCAAACTTCATTCTATGCTTGAGTCAACTCACAGAGAGATAGGGTCATGTGGACTGAGAAACATCAGGGGTCAGTTCTCCAGCATGGTCTGTATTTCTTGAGAGTAAGTACCATCAGCCACCACCTGTTGTACCTTCTGGAAGTGCGCTTCCAGACAAACAGCCAGGTGATCTACTCCCTAAAGTTAGCCAATGGATTGCCTATGAATCATAATAGAATATTGTCTGCTATGTTGCCGAAGGCAAACCTCCTAGGACGAAGGGCACTGAGAATATAGAGTGGTTGCAATAATGGGCCTACCAACAACTCTGAAGATGGA
The DNA here is from genome assembly GCF_050624435.1 of Tenrec ecaudatus. Taxonomy (NCBI): domain Eukaryota; kingdom Metazoa; phylum Chordata; class Mammalia; order Afrosoricida; family Tenrecidae; genus Tenrec; species Tenrec ecaudatus. The sequence continues at coordinate 101,794,424 of NC_134537.1, forward strand.
ACTAAATCAGGCAATGCTTTGGTCTGTTGTGCATGGGTTGCCATGTGTTGAAACCAGCTTGGTGACATTTAACCACAACCACCACAAAACTGTCAGATGGGTACAAGGTTCTGGGGCAAGAACATTAGACACCAGTCTCCACTCAGATACTTTCTAGTTATGTGACTCTATCGAAATCATCTTCTCTGCATCTCAGTTTCCTCACCAATATTCAACCCAACTTGCAGGGTTTGGGTAGCTATTGAATATATAAAGTTTCTAGTACAAAGTAAGGATACCACAAGTAGTACTCACTATTACTACAAGTCTTTGAAGGCAAAGGAGGCTGTTTGTTTCATACTAGAAAAAGTCTTTTGATACAGCTCAGTTATCTAAGAAGTAAGGACCCTAGACCCTGGCCTCCTCAAGGTGGCTGAGGATTGAGAAATTATGTTTGCAAAGCACACTGAACACTCAGAGGAAATGGATTTTTACTCTCATTGACTATGCCAATATATGAACAATGAATGATATTTTAATCAACTCTACTCTTAAGTAGCGAACATTTAACATCATACCAAAATTATTTTCACAGCTCTGATCCTTCCCAGGAGGTATGGAGACAGTCTTTTTCTTTTCTTTCTGTATTTAGCACCTTATTTATCTTGGACTAGTGGGCAGGTGTCTACAATGATCCGATTCTTTTAGGCCCCAGGACTCAATTGTAGTCCATTTTCCTGCATCTGAATATGGATTAGCTACTTAAAGAAGGATCTGCCAGGAAAGTTTTAATTCCAATCTCGCTTTCTCCTAGCACCTCCCCACCCGTCTTCCTCTTTTCCCTCCCTCAGCCCTCACCCAGCTGATGTGCGCTTAGGAAATGCAAACTAATTTTAAAATTCGCTGGAGCAAAACATGAGTAGAATGGTTAAATTCTCTGCCAAAAATAAAGTCAGCTAATGCATTCCATATATTTAGATTTCCAAAATTAAGTTGAAATAATTCTTAGTTCATCCAAAGTTTTGGAATATACACATCACCCATGTCTCTGAGAGTTGACCGAACATTTGGCAGTAATAAACTTGGTTCTCTTATGAATTGCTTTACCTCTTTCACATTCCACGGCAGGGATTTCACTCTGTTCTGTGGGAAAGTGGGGTCACGTACTTTATTAAAAGTGGTGGAGAAGAAACTTCACAGCATTGGAAAGGAGGACAAGGGAAGAGACATGGCTGGTGGGTGAGGTTTAAACTCATGTGCTCTCATTCTTTTACCATCGAAGCCTTCTACCTGCATTCCCTGGGTGGTGCAGTTAATGTTCTTGGTCCATATATGAAGGTTGGTAGTTCAAGTCCACCTAGAGGTGTCTTGGATGAAAGACTAAATGTTATTGTGTGTAGGTGCTGTCAAGTTGTCTCTAATTCATAACTGCCCTATGTTATCATGGTCACTAGGTGCCATCAAGGTGGTTCTGAGCCCCAGCGGTCCCATGTACTACAGGACAAAGCACTCCAGGTTCTGCGCCGCCTTCACACTTGTTCCTATGAGTCCATTGTGCCAGCCCATCGTATTGAGGACCTTTTTTCCGCTAAATATTATGTCCTTTTCATATTGTTAGGAGACACCAGTTAGGAGACTGGTATCTCCTAACAACATGTCCAAAGTATGTAAGTTGACATATAGCCATTCTTGACTGTAAGGAGCACTCTGGTCATAAGTTTTATAAGACAGATCAGTTTGTCAATCCATAGTACTCTTAGGAGTCCATGGTACTTTCAATATTCTTCTCCAGCACCACAGTTCAAATGTGTCAATTCTTCTTTGGTCTTCCTTAATGTACAACGTTCACATGCCTATGAGGGAATTGGAAATGCCATGGCTTGGATCAGGCACACCTTAGTCCTCAAAGACACATCTTTACTTTTCAATAATCTAAAAAGTTCTTGTGCAGTAGATTTATCCAAGGCAACTCATCCTTAGACCTCTTGACTGTTTCTGTGAGCATTTGATTGCAGATCCAAACAAGACAAAATTCTTTCCAAATTCAATCTTTCTTCCCATCTATCATGATGTTACCTATTGGCTCTGTTGTGAGGATTTTGGTCTTTACATTGAGTCGTAATCCGTACGGAAGGCTGCGATCCTTGATCTTCATCAGCAAATGCTTTGATTCCTCCTCATTTTTAGCAAGCAAGCTTATGTCATTTGCATATCACATTTGTTAATACACCTTCCTCCAAATCCTGATGCCACATTCTTCTTCATAGAATTCAACTTCTCTGAATATTTGCTCAGCATACCCATTGAATAAATATGGTAAGAGAATACGACTATGTGTTAGTCTGGGCACATTAGAGAAACAAATCTACAGAAACTCATATGTATAAGAGAGAGTTTTATATAAAGGGTAAGTGCACATCAAGAAAACAGCCCAACCCAGTGCTGCCTAAGCCCACAAGTCCAACATTAGCCCATTGTCTGACACCAATCCATAAAGTCCTCTTCCATCTCACAAAACACACACTATGATCCCGACTGCAGGAGAAAAGTCAAGTCACTGAATGTGTAAGCATCTCAGTGCTGGTAGGGGTCTCCACATGGCTACTCCAGCACCCAGGGCTGCATCAGGGTAGGTCCATGAGGCTTCTCCTCAGGGATGTCTTGTAGGAAGTGAGCCTTGCCAGCTGAAGCAGGGAAACTGGCTAAGGCAGCTGCACCCTGGTCCAAGCTTCAGAAAGCAAGAGACCTGAGAACCAGAAAGGCGAGGCTTGCTCAGCCATTTATCTCTCCGCCCTTCAATTAACCCCACATGTGTTTATCGGCCAGGTTGGCCCAATAACTATCTCCAACTATAGCACACGCCTTCCCTAATTTTAAACTATGCAGTATTCTTTTGTCGTGCCCGACACCTATCTGCCTTTTGATTCACGTAAAGTTCTGCACGAGCACAATGAAGTGTTCTGGGATTCCCATTCTTCTCAAGGTCATCCATAGTTTGTTAGGACCCAACTAGTCTAATGCCTTGGCATAGGCAATAAAACACAAGTAAACATTTTTCTGACATTCTCTATATTCAGCCAAGATACATCTGACATCAGCAATGATATCCCTTAGTCCATATCCTCCTCCCAATCTGGCCTGGACCTCTGGCATCTCTCTGTCAATGTACTGCTGCAACCATTGTTGGATGATTTTCAGCAAAATTTTACTTGCATGTGATATCATTGGTATCGTTCTATAATTTGCACATTCTGTTGGTTCACCTTTCTTTGGAATGGGTAAAAAGTGGATGCCAGAAGAGAATTAGAAACTTTCTCTTAAATCATAGAGTAGCTAAAGCAAATGGAAGAAATGATTAAGTCAAAGAGCTGAATCAAAATTTCAGAGGGCAGCTTACAACCTCCCTGGCGGTCAGTAATTTTGTACTCAAAGCGGTACACTGTTTTGCATAAAATTTGTTGTTCTATATTGTAGGCCTGTAATTCTTAAGAAATTCATTTTAATCTCTTTAGTAGACATTCCAGGTATGATAAATTTTAATACACAGTTAACATTTACCCTGAGCCACACTCGGGATTACTGCCAGGGAGGTTAAGAAGACAAAGTAAAATTATACAATGAAATGTGAAAGACCTAGAGTTAGAAAACCAAAGAAGTAGAAGACACTAAGTATATCTGAAACTCAGAGTGGAGGAAACATTCAATCCTTGAGTTACAATATTGAAAGATTCTATTGGCCAAATATTGAATGATGAAGGAAGAATCAAAAGAAGATGGAAGGAATACACAGAATCACTGTGCCCAAAAGAAGCATTTGACATTCCACCATTTCAGGAGTGTACATATGGCTTCAAACCAACGGTACTGAGTGAAGGAAGAAGTTCAAGCTGCACTGAACGCATTAACCCAAAACAAGAATCTAGGAATTGCTGGAACACCAATTGAAATGCTTCAACACACTGATAGATGAAGCCCTGGGAGCACTCACTTGTCTCTGTCAGGAAATTTAGAAGGCAGCTACTCGTCAACTGGTTGCAAGAGATCCCTATTTGTACCCTTGCCAAAGAAAAGTGCGCTGTGCAAAAGCACATGGCACAGCCTTACGTACAACCCACTGTAAAACTCTATGCGGCACAGTCCTATCTGCTCCACGTGTCACTGTGAATTGGAGTCAGTCAACCCTACAGCATCTGGGAACCCTCTCTCTCAGACATTTGGGAGTATGTCTGGGAGAAAAGATCTTCCAGTCTATGCAGGCACTGGCACAAAAAGAATCATGATTAGGGAAAAGGCATGTGTATGCTGCTAATGTCTACGTGCGTGTGGTGTCTCTGGAGACAAGATTAACACAACAACGCAGCACACATTATAAAATAAAATTAATCACTAACGTTCAGGGTATAAAGTATCAGAAGGAACTCAAGTAGGGAGACCAACAAGGATACTGGAGTCATTTCAAAAGGGAAGCGGGTCCTGTGTTAGGTTATGGGAGAAAGGAGGCCACTTTAAGTAAAAGAATCAATTTGAACAAATGCAAGAACATAGAAATGAGCACAGCACGGTTATGGCCCAGCAAAAGAAATAAGTTTCAGCAGTTGTGGGAAAAATAGTGAGACACTTGTGTCAGGACGCTTCTGGTTGCAAGGAAGAGAGAGCAAGCTACTGTCCCTTAAGGCCAAAAAAGACAGTGTATTTGAAAGACACAAGGGCATTTCGTGGGACTCAGGGTAAGGATGCATCAGAAATCTCATTAGGATCCAGGACATTTGCACCCTGTCTCCTCTTGACCTTTCTGCATGTATATCAGCTGGAAATGTCCCTGCTTTTCCAATCTCAGGGTAAGCAAAAATGAATGCCTAGAAAATTGCAGAAACCTTTATGAAATAACAATATTTATAAACAGAAGCTATTGTTTCTCAGTTGACCCTCCATCTAGATGTGAGCACTTCCGTTGTTCTGTCTCCTTCCCTCTCGCTCTTCCTTGAGAATTAGGTAGTCTTCAATTTCACCACACCAAAAAGTGAGTTTTGGTATCTTTGTGGGTCCCAAATTATGTTTCTTTCAAATATTCTTTGATTTTGAGAACAAAACAAAGTCTGAAGGGTAAGATCAGGGAAATAGGGTCAGTGGGATCATGCTTTCGGAGGGAATTCTCGCAGGACAGGCCTTGCTGCCCTCTCACCGACACAGTTTCTATTTTCTTAACAGTTCTTCATAACAAGCCCCCGAAAGGCCTGTGTCCTTTGGGAAAATCCCTCAGGCTCACCCCTTTGGAACCTCCAAAAGCAGTCTCCATCGTCTTCCGACGTGACCGCTCTCTGTCTTGGATTTAACCCAGCCAGCAGACACCACTATTTGGACGGCACCCTCAGGACACTAAGGCTGTGAGAACTTGTCTGCAATGATCCAGTGATCGCAGAGACATGCTTAAACAGGTATGTTCAGAATGAACCTGTGTCTGTATGAGCTAGAAACTGAGTAGCAAATCTTTCTGACTCATTCGCATGGCTTCTCCCAACATTCAGGGTTCATTTATACATTTACCATCAGATACTGAGACATACAGGCTGCCATTCTGCCTCACTTTCAGGTTCCCAGTGGGGAGAGACTGATTGGCCTGGTCTTGGTTCAGTCAATCACAATAGCAGAGGGTTGGCGGATGGGCTGGTGCCTTTCTTGGACTAAGAGGAGGGCCTAGGTGGGCAATCCTAACGGAAAAGATAATTATTCAACAGCTGTGGAAGATTAAGCAGGACAGGTCTTCTGCCATTTGCTTTTTCCAGAGGAAGAGGAAAACCGTGAAAATATTTCAGTTGGCTGGGGTTTGATAGGTTTGCCTCACTTTTAGAAAGTATTGACCTTCCCCCTGCCCCACCTTTTTTTTAAGGCAGAGAACTTGAATTGAGATCATTTACCTCATGACAAAAAGGTTTATTCACTTTTGGGGAGCTACTACCAGGATCCCTTTCAATTTTCCATGACTCTTGCCTATTGTACCTATGTACTCATGCTCACCTGACCAGCAGTGTGCTGCTCCTGGGGGGGGGGGGTGGTGGAAGGGTGGTGCAGCGGGTCACAGTATTTGGCAGCTACCTGGAAGGCTAGGGGTTGGGGTCTACCCAGCTGCACCTTTGAAGAAAGGCTTGTTGGTCTACTCTGAGTAATCAATCATCCACTGAAAACTCTATGAAACACAGTTCTACTCGGACACACATGGACTCAGCATGAGCCAGCTCTATGCTAACTGGTTCTTATCTGACCCGCGTGGTGTGCCAGCTGTCCTGGTGTCCCCCTGTCCAGGATGTCTGCCTGGGCTGAACTCAAGCCAAAAAGACCTGGGAGGAAGAGGGTCTCGCTGCATTTGTCACAGAGCTGCCTAGTGGCTAGAACGTGAACTTCCTGTGAATGAGTACAGGTCCTCAGATCAGCCCTACCTCCTCCCTGGGTGGGACATGCTGCCGTTCCATAGCAATACTAATGACTGTTGATTGAGCTGAATGAATAAAGTCAATTTCTAGATGCAAGTAATTCACAGCGTTTGAGGAAAATTATAGCTTTGCTACAAAGAAGAGAACTAATAGTCATAAGCCCTTTCTTGGCTTCTGTTTCTGCTCTTGCGAGTAGTGCCTTCTACGGGTCGATGATGCCCGCTTCTCTTCAGTCCCGAGGTGCACTTTGACTTGATGCGCCTCAAATAATACCCCGAGGCCTTGTTTGCCTTCCCTTCCCAAAGGGGTGCATTTGTGCCAAGCAGACTCAGGTGCCCTGGCCTCCCTTTGGGAAAGACAGGGAGGCGGCTCCAGTCTTTGTAGAGAAAGCCCTCACCCTTGTGGGGTGGCCCAGGAAAGGGGAGAAGCGGTTGGCGATCCTCCACTTGCCGCCCCCTGCCCAGCCCACCCCACACAGCCCAAGGGAAAGGCAGTCCGTCCAGAAGGCGGCCCACCCGGCGGACTCCTCGCCTTCAATGAGAAGGCGACAAATGAGACAAAATGAAAAATATAATGATGCATATTATATTAATCATCCTCCCCTTTTCTGACACAATAAATCTTCTCTTTAAACTCATGGTAGCGATTGCATCATCCCCCTCTCTCCTCGAAACAGCACAGATTAAGATAAAGTGATGGTGCTGTGTCCATGAGAGCTTTACTGCCACACTTGGGATACAAAGAGAGAGGTTAATTTATCATCGCTGGGGAGAACTGACAGAAGAGAGATATACTACCGAAAGGGGATTTAGCACAGGGCCAAGAAACTTCACACTATTTTTACCATCTGTCACATGCTCTAATAAAGCAGGGCAAAATATGAAGAAAGGAAAAATGAACTATCAAACACTGATGTAATGCAGCCCATAAATCTAATTTAATTACTTTGCATGGAGACAGGTCCTCGAGTCTGTGTGAATATACTGGATTTTCTTGGCAACTTAACAACTAAGTGTTTTAATAACATCACACTATAATTTATTCTGCTTGAAACACAAAACCCCTTTTGTGAGAGTTTCATTTTTGAGAACTGTTAATTTTTTCGGCTAATGTCAAAACTGGCATAAATTCACATGTGAACTTGAAGCCTGACTGTGAAAAAGGCTTAGGTTACTGCATGCCTTTTCATTGTTTGGCACTTTCCCCCCTTCTGCATGCATTAGAAATAATTGGGCTTTGTTGATGACTTAGGTGAGGAGAGTTGTCTTGCAATTAGATTTTAATATAATGACAAAAGGGTGTGTGAGGGGGAAATCTTGGTAAAATACAAAGAGGTAGGAAAAGGCAATGGGGAAAAAAGAGCCTCGTTCCTCCTTTCCTTTTTCCGAGCAGAATCGCACAACTCAAAGTACAATATTCCTAGAGCCAGCCTGTCCCCAGCCCACGAGAACTTGACTCTGGAGGATGGAATCTCGCAGGGAAACAGGGATGCTGGGAATGCAGGGCTGCCCTAGAGGGAGCCACAGGGAGCAGAGAGTAAATCAAAAATAAAATTAATATTCATCGGATGTCTTCCCGAATTTGGATGCAGTTACAGAAATTATTGTTAATAATGAAAGCCATATATCAAAGGTTATAAAATTCATCTGTGCTAGGACACTATTTTTTTAGGCTTTGTTCTGAACCATTAAAGATGACATATTGCATGTGCGTGCCTCTGTGTAGAATAAGTACATTTAAATCTGACTCTAACCTAAACTGGCAATCTTAGCATTGAACTCAAGTTCTTAAGTGGGGGCTGTGACACGACTGTCCCGAGGAGGTCGGTTCAACCCATCCGTTCTCCCATGACCTCACTCAGGAGGGCAGGATGGATGGGTAATTAATTTGTTAGCTCATCAGTGATTCATGTTGGGAAAATAAAACTCTGTGGCCTCTTGACAAAGCCAATAGAAATATAATGGGAAATAGAAGGCCAACCAGTCCCCTGCCTGCCACCACCCCACCCCACCCCTGGCCTTTTAAAATGTTTTTTAGCCTCCACCCTACAAAAAATATATAGCCCAAACCCTCACACCACATGAAAACTCCAAAGGTGGAAATGCATAGTCGCTGAAGTTCATTTATTTATTCCTTCATAAATCCTTACTATGCGGAAATCTCTGCAGGACACATTTCGGGGGCATATGCAGTCTGACAGTGGAGATACAATAGAAAAATGATGGCAGTTTTGAGGGCATTCCAAGAGAGTCCAGTCTGCTGGCCACTTGTGTGGGAGTTCCTGGAGAGGGACGATATGGAGCTGGTCAGGGTGCATATGGGTCCTGATTAGGACAGAAGTGGTTCCTCTGGAAAGTTCCAACACCTAGCAGACATGTCAGGAAACTGGTGACAATATCCATCGCGTTAAATATTTATTGAATGCCACTGAAGATTTGCTGGACGTCAAAGGCCTGGAGCAGTTCAAGGACATTGAAGCCAGGAAACACAGGGGTAGAGATTTTCAGACCACTGCTTCCAAATACATTTCTCCTCATGCCTTGTTTCCTGAGGTTCATATTCCTCTGTTCAGACTTGGAAAACACTCAATTCTTGTGGTTTCTTGTACTGTTGAATTTGTGTGGGAGAAAAATGTACAACCTTGAACTCTGAATGAAGCCCAGTGTGAAAAGTGGTGGTTTTCAGCTGTGCTATTTCAAATGCTCTCACTGGTATTTTTAAAGACTTCCCACATATTCTGTTTCTGACCTGGAGTCTGGAACAGTGAACATTAAAAATTTAAAAAAACCCCACCAATATTTACTTTATGAAATGACTTGGTTATTGCCCAGCCATCCAACTGCCTTAAAATTAGTGTACAAATGGAAAGTTTGAAGTGTTTCTTTTCTGGCATTTTGATTTCTGCATCTGAAAAATGGGGATATTAATACCTACCTCCTGGGGTTGTTGTGAGGATCGAATGCCTGCAGATGTGAAGCGTCGAGCTAAATGATGGCTGCAATGATTATTTTATTATTATTATTTTGATTTCACGACCCCTCCTTCACTTCCCTTTGGCATTTCCAAATACCCTCTACTCCCCTTCAACCCCACCCCCACCCCACACACATCATCCCCCCACCCCCATCCCCAGCCCCCAGTAATATACTGCTTTGCAGAATGGCAGGAATGGACTACATTCAGCCTCCCCCTTCTGGTCTAGTTGCAGACTGCAGTCATCTGAGGATTATTATTTTTTATGCTATATGCAAAATAGAAAATGAGAAAGGGGGAAAAAAAACCAAAAATCACATCCACAGTAAGCCCAGGCTGCTATCGAATAAACTAAATGGATGAAGTGAATGATACTAATTCATATACACTAATAAGTAAGCGATGCTATCAAGTAAACTGTACTAATTCAGAAATAAACAAGCAAATGCACACACACAGCCCAACACACCAGACTCAGTGTGTACTATTTGGCAGAAGAAGAAATGACAAGTCCATGTCTCTGATGCCTAGGAAAGCCTTTACGACCAAGGGGGTGGGGAGTGGGGAGCCCACCAGGAGTTACAGAGCCAGCACAATTTATGGTATTGTCTCCTTTAATCGGTAACTGTTAGCCTGAGTGGCCGACACAAGGTTAGCTTGACCTCTCATATAAAACAATTGTACTTGAACTCCCATGCTGCTCTGTGGCTGTTCATATCCTTATTTTAACAGGTACCTTGCTTTAACCTTGCTGGTCAAGATGACAGATCATTTACATTAACGGATTATGCGGGAAGGCTCCAGGCCCGAGCTGGAAGTGCATTAACACCGGGTGACTTGGGCAGCTGAGAAGGAGGACCTGAGGTGAAAGGCAAACAGCTAAGCAATCCATCTGGAAACTGTGATGTTTCAAGAAAACACCTTAAAACCACACCGATCTTTTTTGTGGCACCCGCAAGACGTTCTGTCCCATATTCTCCCCAGTTGCTTACTAATATGTTTTATTCATTCATTTATTCATTCTGTCCCCAAACACTTAGTGCATCCTTATTAGGTGCCAGGCATTTTGCTAGGTGCAGAGCATGCCAAGAAATAACAAATAAGCCCTGTCCTCAACGAGTATTGAGTAGAGACGGGACATAAACCAGATGCACTCACTACAGTATAACGCATTTTAGAAACCACTGTATGATCCAAGTCTGAACAAAGAGCCATGGAAGAGGAGGAGGGCCCTTACAGAGGAAAGGAGAAGTTTCTGAGCAGAGTACCATTGAGCTGGGTATAGAAAAATGAGTAGAATTTGTCTCAGGTCTAGAATGTGTGTGTGTGTGTGCGTGTGTGTGTGTGTATTGGGGAGGCAGGGCCTGCTCTTCCTGGTAAGGGGCTAGAGAATGACTCACTCTGCTAATAAGTTAAATCCAACTCAGGGATGAAATGGAACTGTCCCCTAGGATTTCCACAACTCGAAATCTTTATAAGAACTGACAACCATGTAGAGTAGCTGGTGAGTTCCAACTGCCAACGCATTAGCAGACCAACATATAACCCACGACACCACCAAGGCTCCTTGGAGAGTGACTAGAGTACAGAAAAGTCAAACTGATGATGGCTCAGGAGACACAGTATTCTGTGATTTGCTCTTAGCTAAAGTCAAGCCCAGGTAGGAAGTGAGTTAAAGAACCAGAAACTGTTCTTCAACCCCAAACTCCAACTGAGTGAATAGACCATTTTATTGTGTTCTGCTCCCCTGTGCAGGAATTAATGTTTGCAGCAGGTGCTGTGAATGCAACCTGAACTTTGAGATCCTGAAGGCTGATGGCCAACCTCAGCGGTATATATCTCTTTGGATAGAGAGTGACTTTATTTTGATGTGCCTCACTGAAAGTCCCCACTCCTGGCCAGTGTACTCCTAATAACCCGGGGGAAGCATCAACTAGGCACCACCTGGCATGGGTCATTTACTGAACTCTTCCCGTGGACTCACCACTGTCCTAAGTATTTAATCTAATGCTCACCTACGGGGTGGGGCTATTTTCATGTCCATTTACCAAGGAAGAAACTGCGGCACAGACAGGTGGGGTAACTTACCCAAGGCCATATAAATAAAGTGCCAGAGCAGAACCTGTTCCATCTCATGTCAAAACCTGTGCTGTAGCATGTAATCTCTAAATCATGACAACACCCCACTCCAAATTTCAAGTTGAAGAGACGTTGTTAGTGGCTACACAAGCAGAAATGCCTCCCTCAATTTTGCATGACTCTCAGACAGGTGACATCATACTTGTGGTGTCCTGTAATGCCTCATCCAGGGCCCTCCTTGTATTTATATACCAGGCCATGGGCCCTCTTTTGTCCTCTGTGTCTACTGTGCTTTGTAGGAAGGGGTATTAAAAATTTTTTTTTGCTGTACTGGGTTAATAAAAACTGCTCAGAGGCACCTCCTTCAGCCATGGGCCTTTCCTACCATGCACTAGATACACCTTTGGTTCTTGGCCACCTTTCTTATGCCACCATGATGCATTGTTAAGGTATGCACTTCATTCATGTACATGATCTTCTGTTATCCTCATGACAGCTCTATGAGACAGGTCTGGCATCCATTTTACAGATGAGGAAACTTGGGATCAGAAAGATTAAGCAACTTATTGTCACACAGCCAATGAGGTAGCACTTAACTTTAGATGTGCTTGACCTCAAAGCTGACCCCCTGTCCATTTTATCAAGCTGAATCTCCAGAAAGGAATCCCAGCAGGCTCTGCTCCTCCGGTTATTCAGGAAGGCTGGCATCGACAATAAATTTCACTTAATAACTGCTTCACTCATGACTGACCACCCAAGGACTCCATCTGCACTCCCTGCCTGGGACGCAAGGCTGAGCTTTCCTGCTAAGACAGTGCATTTTGAACCTGAGTGATTTTGCCACCAAAACTTCTTTCCCACGACTACTAATAAAAAGCCAACACCGAACTCACTGCCCTCAAGTTGACTCACAAGGCCCTGTAGGACAGGGTAGAACTGCCCCTGTGGGTTTCTGAGACTGTTTACGGGAGTAGAGAGCCCCTCTTTCTCCCATGGAGCAACTGGTGGTTTTGAGTTGCCAACCTTGCGGATCGATACCAGTTCCACTCATGCTCTGTGAAATGAGTGATAAATACGTGGACAGCTCATTGAACGTGTCTCTGGGTAGCATCTATAGGAGCCCTGGTGGTACAATGGTTCTGCTTTGGGCGGCTGACCACAAGGTGAGCAGTGCGAAACCTCTAGCTGCTCCTCAGGAGCAAGATGAGGCTTTCTACTCCCATGCAGGGTTACAGTCTCAGAAACCCAAGGGGGGAGTTCTACTCTGTCGTGTAGGACTGCTATGAGTTCAAATCAGTCCAATGGCAATGCGTTTGTTGTTTTTTCTCCCCTTTGGGGTAGGGGAGAGTGTATGTAGAGACGCAACTGCATGAAACTTTTTTTATTTTCCCCTCCCAAATAAGTAGATGTGTATGGCAATGGGCTCAGTCACTAACTGAGAGGATGGCAGTCTGAGTTGATCCAGAGCAGAAGAAAGGCTGGGCTTCCTCCTGCTGGAAAAGCAGCCGCTCATCCAGCACATAGGGCAGCTGTGAGTTGGCTCCAACTCTACAACAAAGGGCCAAGCTTTATTGGAAAACAGTTCAGCAGACAAGGTGAGCTGGAGTTGTTCAGTTTAGAGACATCATATCCACTGGCTTATGTAGAACAGGTACCAGCAAACATACTCTGTTGAGGGTCAGGTGTCAAATCATTTAGGCTTTGTGGGACATATGACCTCTGTTGTCACGATGCAATTCTGTCGTAGTCTCATAAAAGCAGCCTAGACAAGTCATGAATGCATTAGCAAGGCTATATCCACCCCTCTTGCTCCCTCCCATTCTAATTTTGAAGATCATGTGCAACTCATTCATCACACTGCATCTTCCTCCTTTTGACTTTATCCAACCATTTGAAAATGTGAAAACTATTTTTAGCTGACGGGCCATACAATTCTCAGTGGGTTGGGTTTGGCCCACAGACTGTTGTTTGCCAACCTCTGATTTAAAGGATGGTTTGGTTTACACATTTTTATTGTACATTTGTTTATTGGAAATCCTTTGTGTCAACCAATACTCAAAATTCATCTCTTTTGAAATGAAACAGGATAGTCATCTACTTATTTTTGGAGGAATTAAAAAGTTTCATGTATTTGCATCTCTTGAGAACACTTGCACCTGGGAAAAGACAGAAGGGCAGAAAAGCAACTCTGTTGAAGATAACGTCACACTTTTCACTGGAGGCAGAAGGTGAGCTTATGATGATATTTGGCAATGTTGCCCATCTTCCTGCCAGTATTTGTTCTTCAGAAACACTAGCTGGTCTGCTTATCATATATCCGTAGATAAGGTATTGCCTACAGCTCCCTACGAACCTCTTGAAAGAGCTCCCTGTCATACCCTTTCTTTGCTCTTCTGGGATCTCATGCTCATTTTTGCAGGTGTTTTTCTGCCTTTATTAATCAAGAATGGAAAACCACACATTTCGCGTGCTCAAGAGTTACTGGAGCACTGGGGGACTCCTTGTTCCTTTCAAAAAACATAGCTCCAATCTCTGAAAGGTCAAGTGTTTGAGATAACTGGAATACAAGTCAAAAGTTGGGTTTTAGGTAGGCAGAGAGAAGCACTCAACCCCCCAACCCCACTCTGCCCTTCATTCTGACTCCCATTGACCCTAGAACAGGGATTCTGAGTCTGTAAATCTTTATGGGAGCAGGCATCCTCATTTTCTTTCTCTGAGCAGCTCGTGGATTTGTACTACTGACCACCTAACCTACAGTGCCATCAAGATGCCTTTGTGTTCTGGGCCTTTGATGTATGATACCTGATATGAATGAAGAGGAGGGCGGAGTGGAGACCCAAACCCATCTGTAGACAATTGGATATCCACTCACAGAAGAGTCACAAGGAAGGGATGAGCCAGTCAGGGTGCAGTATGGCACTGATGACAACTTTCCTCTAGTTCTTTAATGCTTCCCCCCCCACTCCCCCACGATTATGACACCAATTCTACCTTACAAATTGGCTACATCAGAGCATGTACCCTGGTACAGATAAGAGCTTGCAACACAGAGAATCCAAGATACAGAACAGAAACAATGAGAGTAGCAATACCAGGAGGGAAAGGGGAAGGTGGTGGGAGAAAGGAGGAACCGATCACAATGATCGACGTATAAACCCCTCCCAGGGGAACAACAGAAAAGTGAGTGAAGGGAGACAGTGAGTGGTGTAAGACATGAAAGAATATAATTTATAAAATATTAAGGGTTCATGAAGGAGGGAGGGTGAGAGGGGGGGTGGGAAATGACCTGATATCAAGGGCTCAAGTAGAAATGAAATGTTTTGAAAATGCTGATGGCAACATATATATATATATATATATATATATATATATATAAATGTGCTTGACACAATGGATGTATGTATGGATTGTGATAAGGGCTGTAAGAACTCCCAATAAAATGATTTTTTAAAATGACTTCTCTATGAAAGAATTTAAAAAGCTCACGGCCATTGAGTCGGTTCCGATGTAGCAACCCTATAAAAGATGATAGAATATCATCTGTGGGTTTCTGATACTGTAATCCTTTATGGGAGTAGAAAGCCTCATCTTTTTCCTGCAGACTTGCTGGGGGTTTTGAACTTCTGACTTGGTTAGCAGCCCAATGCACGGTCCACTACACCATGAGGGCTCTTCGTGGAAAAACAGCCACTTTGCATCCTCTTAATTTCCACCCTTGCAATCTCTGGCTTGCTCTCGAGTCTGGGATAGTCTCCACAATTCTCAGGGTGAACCGGAGCCCAGTTTCCACAGTGGTTTTGCTGTCTCAGTAATCAGCAGTCTTTTCCTCCCCCTGACCCTAGAGTTGCCCTTCAGCCGCTCTCAGCCCTAGGCTGCCCCTGCTTCCTTATCAATATAAAAGAACAGAGAGGAGAGCCTCCTTGGGGCTCTCAGGGTCCTGCTAAAGTCCTGCCTCTGTCTTTTCAGTAGGGATGGGCTGTGCAGCAAATGTGAAGGAAACAGGAGTTGAGTTCTCATGTCATCTCTCAGGAGCTCGTGCTGGAGGATCCAGCTGGCACGGAGGACTGTACTGTCCCGGGAGTTAGTCAGTCCATCCCTTGCTGCGTGCCTCTTCCCCGTAGAAAAGGCCACATGGAGAAGTGGATGATGGATGCCTCTCTCCTGGGCATTCTGTCACAGCTATAAGAAACCCAAACTGTGTTTTGTATAAGGATGACTGTTTTTGCTTGGTACTGTCGAGTCTGTTTTGACCCATAGTGACCTATGTACAACAGAAGGCGACACTGCGGGGCCCTGAGCCATCCTCACAAATGGTCTTTGTTTGAGCCCGTCGATGCAGTCACTGTTAAGCATGTCATAGAAGGCTTTCATCTTTCTGCTGCCCTTCTGTTCTACCAAGAATGACGTTCTTCTCCAGGGACCGGGTCTTGCTTGAAATGTTCAAAGTGTGTGAGGTGAAGTCTCACCATCCTTGCCTCTAAGGAGCATTCTGACTGCCCTTCTTTCAAGACAGATTTGCTGGTTCTTTTGGAAGTTCATGGTGCTTTCAGTAGTCTTCCCAGCACCATAATTCACATGCATCAATTCTTTGGTGTTCCGTATTCAATGCCCAACTTTCACATGCAGATAAGGTGAATGAAAAATACCATGACGTGGGTCAGGCTCACTTTAGTCCTCAAAGTGACATTTATGCTTTTCAGCCCCTGGAAGTGGTCTTGTGTGGCAGATTGACCCAATGAAATGTGTCCTTTACTCTCCTGACTGCTATTTCCATGAGCATTGAGAGTGGATCCAAGCAAGATGCAATCATCGACAACTTCAATATCAACATTTTACCTACAGATCCAATTATGTGGATTTTGGTTTTTCTATATTGAGTTGTAATCCGTACTGAAGGATGCAACCTTTGACCTTCATCGGCAAGTGCCTGAAGTCCTTCTCACTTTCGGCAAGCAGTTATGTCATCTGCATATCAGAAATTCTTAATAAGCCTTCTTCCAATCCTGATGCCACATTCTTCTTCATAAAATCCGGTTTCTCTGATGATTTACTCAGTGTACACATTGAATCAGTACAGTGATAGCACACAACCCAGACACATACCCTTCCTGATTTTAAAGCATGTAGTATTCCCTTTTTCATTTGTGCACCAGCCTCTTGATGCATGTCCACGTTCCACATGAATACACTGAAGTGTTCTGGCATTCCATTCTTTTCAAGGCTATCCATAGTTTGTTATGCTCCATATCGTCTTTTGCGTTAGCATAATCAACATAATACAAGTAAACACCCTTCTGGCATTCTCTGCTTGGAGCCAAGAACCATATGATATAAGCATTGATATCCTTGTTTCACATCGTCTTCGGAATCTGGCCTGAACCTCTGGCAGCTCTCTATCAATGTATTGCTGCAATTGTTGCTGTATGACTTGAATTTACTTGAATGTGATATTAATGATATTGTTCTATAACTTACACTTTCTGTTGGGTCACCTTCTTTGGCATGGTACCAGTAGGGGTCTCTTTCAGTTAGTTGGCCAAGTATCTGTCTTCCAAATTTCCTGGCATAGATGAGTGAGTCCTTCCAGCATTTCTTCAGCTTGTTGAAATAATTCAATTGGTAGTCCATCAATATGTGGATCCTTGTTTTCGGTTAATGCTTTGAGTTCAGCTTGGACTTTTTCTTTTCGTACCATTGGTTCTTGATCGTATGCTACATCTTGAAAGGGTTGGATGTGGACTAATTCTTTCTGGTGTAGTGACTGAGTATGCTTTCCATCTTCTGTCGAGGCCTTCTGCATCATTCCGTGTTTTCCCCATAGAATCTTTCAGTATTGCAACTTGAAGCTGGATCTTATTTTTTTTGGTTCTTTCAGCTTAAAATATGCGGAGCGTGTTCTGCCCTTTTGGTTTTCTAACTCTAGGTCTTTGTGCATTTCATTGTAATATTTTATTTGTCTTCAGGAGCTGCCCTCTGAAATGTTCTGTTTGGCTCTTTGACTTCATCCTTTCTTCCATTTGCTGTAGCTATGCTGTGATTAACAGCAAGTTCCAGGGTCTCTTCTGACATCCACTTTGATTTTTCCTTTCTTTCCTGATTATTAATGACTCTTTGTTTTCTTCATGTATGATGTTCTTAATGTCATTCCCTACCGCATCAGGTTTTTGTCATTGGTGTTCAGTGAGTCAAATGTTTTCTTGAATTTTTCAGGTGTGATAGACTCAAGGTTGTATTTTGGTTCTTGTGGACTTGCTTCAATTTTCTTCAACTTCATCCTGAACTGGCATATAAACAATCGATGGCCTGTTCAAGTCAGCCCCTGACTTCCGTGCTGTGTCAGGCCTCATCGTCTCTTCCCACATGTGTAGTCTATTTGATTTCTGTGTATTCCATCTGAAGAAGTTCATGTGGATAGTCACCATTTGTGTTTTTGAAAAAAGTGTTTGCTATGAAAAAGCCATTGATCTTCCAAAATCTGTCTCTTCCTCATTGTTTCCAACTTTTGCATTCCAATTGCCAATAGTTGTCAATGCATCTTGATCATATGTTTGATCAATTTCTGACTGAACATGCTGGTAGAATTCTTCAATTTCTTCATCATCAGCTTTAATGATTGTTGCATAATTTTGAATAATAGTTGTATCGACTGTATTTTCTCAAATGTGGATAGATAAAATCCTATCACAGATAGCATTGTACTTTAAGCTAGATCTTGAAATATACTTTTTCACGATGAATGCAACATTATTCCTCTTGATTGTTTCTTTCCCGTCATAATAAACCTTATACAGTCCATTACAGTTCGCTAATTTCTAGAATGTCAAATTTTATATATTCCATTTCATTTTGGATGACTTTCGATTTTCCTAGATCCATTCCAAATTCTGATAATTAACAGATGTTTGCAAGTGTTTCTTCTCATTTTGAGGCATGCCCTGTCAGCAAATCAAGGTCCCCAATGCATTTATCATTGTCAATCCTTGCCATTAAGGTTGACTCTACTTTGAGAAGGCAGCTCTTCATTAGTCATATTTTGAGTGCTTTCTGACCCGAGGGGCCTCATCTTCTGGCCTATGCCAGACAGTGTTCTGCTGTTTTTCAGTACATAATAATGTCTTCATGCTATCAATAAGGTTTCAGTGGCAGTAGACAGCCAGCCCAGCAGTAGACAGCCTATTCCCTGTTTCATTGTCTGCTCTTAATCTGGAAGCTCTGCTGAAAGCTGTCCACTCTGGGTGACCCACCACCTGCCTGTCAGTTTGTGGTGGCCTTTGTGTTGCTCGGATGCTGGAAGTGATGATGCTGGTAGTTTCAAGGCCAGCAAGGTCACACAGCATGAGCAAGGGTGGCAGCGCATGTTTATTGTTGCCCTCCCAACACCAAGCCCCAAGAGCCTTTCTGGGAAGGGTGATTTTCTCAGGTCAGGATTGGATTTTATAGCTCGAGGTTCTGTCCCTTTGGCTCCACTTTAATCTCCATCTTGCCACAGGCAGTGCTGAGGGATGGGGAGGTGTGACCTGGTGTATCAGGACTGAGTTAGAAAGTGGAGACTCCAGGTGCAGGCTCTGGTTGAAGTGGGAAGGGTGACTCCACTTGGTCTTGGTTCTGTACTATATTCAGAAGCTAGGTGACATAGATAATGTAGGTCAAAGGAAGCACAGCTGAGAAGATAAATTGCCAGCAGGAGACATAAAATAGTCAGAGCCTGGGTGCATTGGGGTCAAGAGTAGATGGTTGTAGTTGTAAAAAATATGGAAGGAAAGGCTAACATTTGGTATATGCCCTCTTTCCCCAGTTTCCCTCTGAATAGCCTGCTTCTAAATCCCCAAACTGGAACACTTTCCTGTAGAGCCACTTCTGATGCATCCTGATTGTACAGGACAGAGCAGAACTAGTCCATACAGTTTCCAAGACTGGGATCTTTATGGAAACAGACTATCATAGTTTCAAACCATCAACCTTTGGGTTAGTCACTAAGTCATTAACCACTGTGTCCATGGTGCTTCTATCCAGGTCCTCCCTGCTGCCTTTCGTCTCTCCCTGCTTCAAGAGCCCATCTACCAAGTGGGCTTGTGAAGGTCACTGGAGTTTATAGGCAGTGAGCTCCACCTTTGAGGTATGTTTCAAAAGGTAATGGAAGTTTCCTGTATCCATTAGCCTGTGGCACAACCATCTAAAACTCAGTGGCTTAAAAATAACAATCACTTCTCATTTCTATCCTTCGGTCCTCTGTTACTCTAAGTGAGTGGAGAACTCTTAGTGTGGCATGGATGATCACTTTTAAGCTTTTAAGATGCCAGACGAAACACAACCATCTTGGAGGTAGAATAGGAACACTGAGACACAGTGCTGTTTGAGACCATTAAATGAGACGTCCCATTAAATCATGGCCATAATCCACTAAATGAAGAAAACACGACCAGTGAAGTGTTTTATAAGGTTGCTTCCATGAGGGCATGCCAGGAGGCCAGAAGAACTAGTTGGTGCCAACTACTATTACTGAACATTTTGATTTTATTATTATTTTTAATCATTTTATTAGGGCTCATACAAGTCATCATAATCCATACCACACATCAGCTGTGTAAAGCTGTACATTCATTTCCCTCATCATTCTCAAAACGTTTGTCCTCCACCTAAGCCCCTGGCATCAACTTCTCATTTTCCCCCTCCTGCCCCATTCCTCATCCCTCATGAACCCTTGATAGTTTATAAATTATTATTTTATCACATCTTGCACTGTCCAATGTCTCCTTTCACCCACTTTTGTGTTGTCCGTCCCCCAGGGAGGAGGTTATATGTAGATCCTTGTAATCAGTTTCCCCTTTCCAACTCACCCTCCCTCCACCCTTCCAGTATCACCACTCACACCACTGGTCCTGAAAGGATCATCCACCCTGGATTCCCTGTGTTTCTAGTTCCTATCTGTATCAGTGTACATCCTCTGGTCTAGCCAGATTTGTAAGGTAAAATTGAGATCATGATAGTGGGTGGTGGGGGAAGCATTAAGGAACTAGAGGAAAGTTGTATTTTTAATCCTTGCTACATCGCACTCTGACTGGCTGTCTCGTCCCCGAGAACCTTCTGTAAGTGGATGTCCAGTGGCCTACAAATGGGCTTTGGTCTCCACTCTGGACTCTCCCCCTCATTCACAATGACATGATTTTTTGTTCTGATGAAGCCTGATACCTGATCCCTTCGACTCCTCGTGTTCACACAGGTTGGTGTGCTTCTTCCATGTGGTCTTTGTTGCTTCTGAGCTAGATGGCCACCTGTTTACCTTCAAGTCTTTAAGATCCCAGACGCTATATATCTTTTGATAGTCGGGCACCATCAGCTTTCTTGCCACATTTGCTTATGCACCCACTTTATCTTCAGTGATCGTATCATAGAGGTGAGCACACAATGATATGCTTTTTTGTTTTTTGATGCCTGATAACTGATACCTTTGGCACCTCGTGATCACGCAGGTTGGTGTGCTTCTTCCATGTGGACTTTGTTGCTTCTGAGCTAGATGGCCACTTGTTTACCTTCAAGCCTTTAAGACCCCAGGCTCTATATCTTTTGATAGCTGGACACCATCAGCTTTCTTCACCACATTTGCTTATGCATCCGTTTTGTCTTAAGCAATTGTGTTGGGAAGATAAGCATCATAGAATGCCAGTTTAATAGAACAAAGTATTCTTGCATTGAGGGAGTACTTGAGTGGAGGCCCAATGTCCTTCTGCTACCTTAATGCTAAACCTATAAATATATGCGCATAGATCTATTTCCCCATCTTCATATATAAGTATATTTACCTATGTACATGCATTTATTTAGGCCTCTATACATGTCCTTTGCCTCCCAGTTCTTTCCTCTATTTCCTTTGACCTTCCTCTTGCCCTACTATCATGCTCAGTCTTCATTTGGGTTTCAATAATTCCTCTTTGTTACATCACCCTTGTTCATGCCCTACCAGGCTTCCTACACCCTCCTCATCACTGATTTGGATCACTTGTTGTTCCCTTGTCCCTGGGTTTGTTACTACTACTACCTTTCTTCCCACCTTCCCCTCTCCCATGTCCCCCCGGAAATGTCCATCCCGTTGTTTTCTCCTCCAGATTGTTCATCCAGCCTATCTTATTTAGACAGACCTGCAGAGATAATAACATGCACAAAAACAAGACAGAGCAAAACCAAGCAACAACATACAACAAAACAGCAACAGCAACAACAATCCAATGACAAAAAACAAAACATAACACAAGAAGGAAAAGCTTGTAGTTAGTTCAAGGACTGTTTGTTGGCCTTTAGGAGTGTTTTCCAGCCCAGTCTGTTGGGGCACCAAGCCCTGATCCCAAAGTCCACCTTCGGCATTCCCTGGGGACCTCACCGCTCCATTCCCTTGCTGTTCAGTTGCACCCCTTTATTGTTTTGCCTCAGTGTGGTGGGATCAGATCAGGTGTAATTCCCACACTGTGTCTCCAGTGTTGTCCACTGGGAAAGAGGGACCAGACTTCAACCCAGTGCTCCAAGATGTGAATGCAACATGCCGGTGTGGAGTAGGGAACCATTGGAGAGGTCTGAGGGGCCGGCCCCAATCCTAACTACGTGGACACCTGCCCCTCCCCCAGAAGAAAATATTTCAGATGACAGCACTGAATCTGCAGTTCTGGGAGAGGGATATGTCTGATCAGAGCAAACAGGAGCAGATGAAAGGGGAGGAAGAGAGAGTGGAGCACAATCTGGCCCACCAGGCCTTGAGGATGATGTTCCGGCCCAAAGCAGTCAGTCTATAGAGAGGACCACATGGCCGGCCCCAGTATGAGACACGACATCCCTCACTGACCCATAATAGCCCTACAGAGAAGATTTTGATTTTAAAATGCTATAGGAGAAGCCTGATAAAAGGATAGAAAGAAAAAACAGAAAGTAGTTTCACATTCAGACCGTCTGATACCCTTCAAACTGGATGAACACCGGGAACTTTTGCCCAGAGGCAATCTTTTTTTTAAAAAAACATTTTATTAGGGACTCATACAACTCTTATCACAATCCATACATATACATACATCAATTGTATAAAGCACATCTGTACATTCTTTGCCCTAATCATTTTCAAAGCATTTGCTCTCCACGTAAGCCCTTTGCATCAGGTCCTCTTTTTTCCCCCTCCCTCCCCACTCCCCTCTCCTCATGAGCCCTTGATAATTTATAGATTACTTTTTGTCATATCTTGCTCTATCTGGACTCTCCCTTCACCCCCTTCTCTGTTGTCTGTCTCCCAGGGAGGAGGTCACATGTAGATCCTTGTAATTGGTTCCCCCTTTCCAAACCACTCACCCTCCACTCTCCCAGCATCGCCCCTCACATCCTTGGTCCTGAAGGTATCATCCACCCTGGATTCCCTGTGCCTCCAGCTCCTATATGCACCAGTGTACAACCTCTGCTCTGTCCAGTCTTGCAAGGTAGAATTCAGATCATGGTAGTTGGGGGAGGAAGCATCCAGAATCTGGGGGAAAGCTGTATTCTTCATCGGTGCTCATTGCACACTGACTGACTCATCTCCTCCCCTAAATCCCTCTGTGAGGGGATCCCAGAGGCAATCTTAAACTCTTAAACCAAAACTTTCTCTTGAAATCTGCTTTTAACCAAACAATGGTTTAATTTAATTGGTGAAGGATGATTCCTTTACCAATTATCAATAGTGGTTCTCAACTTTCTTCATGCGTGACCCTTTTATACAGTTCCTCATGTTGGGATGACCTCCCAGCTATAAAATTATTTTCGTTGCTACTTCATCCCTGTCATTTTGCTATCATGAATCATAGTGTAAATATCTGATGTGCAGGATGTATTTTCATTGTCACCAATTGAACATAATTAAAGCATAGTGATAAATCCCCAAACAATATGTCATTATATATTGTCAAATATTATCTCTAATTACAAATAAATGAAATGTTGCCTTGAAGCATGGTGTAGCATGGGTAACAGTCTTTACGTGGGGTACTCATATGTGGGCATATATGCATGTGGGCGGACCCACCTGGAGAAGGATAGAGGAGTGGTGTCTGGGTTCCTAAGACCATCGGAAATGTGTGTTTTCTGATAGTCGTAGGCGACCCCTGTGAGAAGATTGTTTGACTCTCAGGTTGAGAAATGACGCTTTAGACAGTGCTCTCTCAAAGAATTATCTAGATGGGATCAGCCGGACATGCATATTTTGAAAGGTTAGTTGAGAACCTTAAGGGGCATCAAGATTTTTTTTTGGGGGGGGGGGTTAGAGTGTACTTTATTGATGGTACATGACAAGGTTGGGCTCTCTAAGCCCCTCCCATTCCTTCAAGGGTCTGGAATATTCTCAGTGTGTTGGGGGATTGAGTTGTGGGCAGATTCCCCAGCAGCTGAGGGTCTCCCTTCCTCTAGTGCTGTTGCTGGGTCTTGTGGTCCAGAGGGACTCTTACTCCTTGGAGGCCATGTTGACCATGAGGTCCAGCACTCTGTTGCTGTAGCCAAATTCATTGTCAGACCAGGACATGAACTTGACAAAGTGGCCATTGAGGGCAATGCCAGCCCCAGCATCCAAGGTGGATGAGTGGGCATCACTGTTGAAGTCACAGGAGACAATGTGGTCCTCAGTGTAGCCCAGGGGCATCGAGGTTCTTAATGGTGATGGAATATTAGGGGAAAGGGTAGCAAGTCATCATACAAGTTGAAGAATGTAAATAATGTCACAGAATTATTTATGTAAGACTTGTTGAGGGGGTGTCTTCTTTGCTGTGCTATTTTCACTAAAAAAGAAGACAACATACATTAAAAGAATGGGGACGCGCATATATCCAACATTCCCTTGACCTCACGAATCTGTAGGGAGATGGGGTTGAAGCAGGTGGAACGGCCTATTCATATCTGCAATGCTTGTCTCTTTTCTTCCTTCTGGCCTGACTTCTTCTCACGGCAAAGCTGAAAAACGTGGGGAAATAATCAAAGTCTATTGCCCCAAGCCAAGAGGCTTTGAAGTAGGATCTGCTGAAAGTGGGGGTGTCTTGGTAGAGAATCTCTAGGTAACCTCTACAACAGAAAGAAGATAGATAACTTATATAATAGAAAGACCACACGCAGATGGCTTTAACAGGCAGACATTTATTTTTTCACTGTTTCGGAAGCTAGGCGTTCAAATCCCGGTGTCACCCATGGGAGGAGATCCTGTCTTTCGGTTCGCTCTGGGGAAGCTTTGGTTTCCTGGCTCCGAAGAGCTCTCCATATGGTATAGCATCTTCTTTCCCGAACCCTGCTTGCTGGACTTGCTTGTTCAATCTCTCTTACATTTCAAAATTGATTGATTTAGACACATTCTGTCATCATCTCCTCTCATTAACATAACAAAGACAACTCATTCCCAACTGGGCTTCTAACCATGGGCATAGAGGCTCTGATTTAGCACCTCTATATTTCAGGGGACACAATTCAGTCCAGAGGGTTCATGACAAAGAGCACAGATACTGGGAAGAATGCAGACTCAGGGTGAATACAACCATCTATCACCATCCCTCAAACCCAAACTGGGCATCCTCAAAGACTTCTGATATAGCTTGACATCTCAGCTTTGAAAAGTACTCCTTTGCATTAAAAGGTGGTTTGCATAAAGCCCCAGGCTAAGACATCCGTGCTTTCAGTCCGTAACTCTCCAGCAATATTGGCAATTAGTCCGGAGACAAAGAACACTTTGCTCCAAGAGCTGGGGGTGGGGGCGGGGGTTGGAGTCACCTTGCCTCTCTCACGCAGTCCTTTGCACCTACTCCCCTATAGTTGCACTGTGGTTGGAGTGGGCGTCTGCAGAAATTCTTCAACTGCCTTGATAGAGCAATAGCGTTTTAGGTGGGCAGAGAGTTCCTCGGTTGGAAACATCCAGAGGACAGCAGTTAGCTCTGGAGGAAACGCATCCCGGGTTTTCAGGGATGTCAGAATGTTTGTATCTTTTCCTTTCTGTTTGGGCACATGGCACACGTGGGATGGGTAGGGGGGCTGAGTGGGAGTGCGGAGGTCTGTGTTTGTATGCATGTGTGTGTCGTGTTCATGTTTTTGCCAATATGCCTGTCTCAGTCACGCTCAAAAATCTGTCTTCTGAGGCTGGGAACAGAAAGAGATTTTTATTATCAGACAATATTATCATCAAATAGGGTTTTTTTTTTTTTTTAAACTTTGAGTTAAGAGGATCAGACCCCTTCCAAATGCACTTAGTACCAGATGTGTGTACCTGTTGGGGGCGGTGTCAAAACAGAGGGGTGTCTTTCACCCTATAGCCTCTCGGATTCTATGTCTGCTACTACCAAAATGAATCTTGTAAATTTTCTTAGATGATAGAGTTGCAGAAGAAACGGTACCCATCTTAATTAATTACATGTTACTTCTCATAATAGGCCCACTCTATGCATCTAGCTAAATGCACTTTTAAGTCTAGTACCTTGCATTGCCAATTCAGGAGCCCCAGTACACAGTAGATTATGTATTGGACTGCTTATCTTCGAGGTTGGAGGTTCAAACCCACCGGCCTCTCAGCAGGAGGATGAGGTTGTTTTTCCTGTAAAGATTTGTAGCCTCAGAAACCCCAGGGAGCAGTCGACTGACCCACAGGGTCACCGTGAGTCAGAATCCACTTGGTGGCAATGGGCTTCGTGCATTGCTGATATCTTTTTCTTGGGGAGAGGTTGATAGGAGGAGGGGCGGGCTGGTGTGCCTTTAGCTTTTCTAGTATGATGAATCCTCCCGTTTTTAAATTCAGCTGCAGTTCCTAGCTGGGTAGATTGGTTCCTGTGACTACCCCACTCTCGGTGCCCACCCCCCCCCAGTCTGGGCTCACGCATGCATAAAGGAGATGGGAGATTAGGTGACTGGTAAAGGAAATGTACAAATGTACCTTTTGCGAGAAGATTAACTGATGGTAGCAGCAAGTTGCTGATGAAGGCAGTTTGTGTAAGAGCAGGCCCTAGCTGCCGGGGCTCATCTGTCTTGGCTGTCACTCTCTCCCTGGCTGCGGTGAGTGCGGCAGCAAGCATCCCGGGCTGCCTGTATGCCTGCCTGCCTCTCCCTCCTCTCTCCACGGGAATCCTGCCTCCCAGGGGGGACACACCTCCCAGGGGGGAACCATTAGGAGAGAAGGTAATAAGGAAAAGTCCAGGACTTTTCTGGGTTTGTTCCAGGACCGGGTCATCTCTGTC